>NC_085027.1:7463796-7604278 GCF_963692335.1 Osmerus eperlanus
GCTTTATGGTGAAGCGAGCAGGAATTCTACCTGGCCTAGGACCAGGTAGTTGTTATTGCGATCCCTCATTGTCTCATGTTTGTGCTGTGAGTTCAGGCCCAGCCCAGCTCCATGAGATGGAGACAGGTGACCTTGTGGAGAAGGGAGCCCACTGTGGCAGCATCTGCCGCAGTCTGTACATGCTGCAAACCAGCAGGGCTCTCAGTATATACTCACATAAACATGCTCTGGCCCCAAAAAGCACTGCTGGTCTGTGGTTTCTGGTGTGGCGTGCATACAGGTGGGTGGTGTTGTGTGGGCAGCTGGCAGCGTAGCGACCTTGGGTATGGTCTTCTGGGTATAGCTTTTGGCAGAGGGAGATAGAGGGAGAGGACTGCTGTGTTGTTGTTTTCGAGACGGTCCTCGTTCTACCGTGCTCCCACACTCGTTTGGTTGTTCTCTCTCTCTCTCCCTCAGTCTGTTTCGCTCTCATTCACATGGCCGTTTCCTCTCCATCCAGACTCGAGAACAGCAGCTCATATAAGGAGTGTGAAGCTGGCTTGTCACTGGGTGCAATCTGCCTCTGTCAACACTGCCAGAGAGAGAAAAGCTGCCTGCCTGCTTACCTCTCTCTCTCTCTCTCTCTCTCTCTCTCTCTCTCTCTCTCTCTCTCTCTCTCTCTCTCTCTCTCTCTCTCTACCTCTCTCTCTCTCTACCTCTCTCTCTCTCTCTCTCTCTCTCTCTCTCTCTCTCTCTCTCTCTCTCTACCTCTCTCTCTCTCTACCTCTTTTACTGTCCCAGGTTATATCTGTATTGTAAAAAGAGCCGAGGAGGGAGTGACGGAACCAAGCGTGTGTCTGCCTGTCTGTGTGTGTTTGTCTGTGTGTCTTTGTATGATTAAGTTAAATAGTTTCGGACCATTTGTGTGGTCCTCTAGCCGGCCCAATGTCACAGTTTTAATGAGTCTCAGCTGCAGCCTTGGTTAGCCTGCATGTCTAATGAGGAGGTCACACGGTAGAACCATCTCTTTAATCCGCCCGTTCGTTTGGGCTTGTCCTCCATGTCCCTTCCCGTCGTCATTACCCAGGACTAATGGGTCGAGCTGAATTGTAATGTTTAGTTATGTAAACACATCCACTGTAATCAAGCACTCCACCACATACAGTATGGTTACATACGTGGTCACATTTATGTTGCGTGTGTGTGCGCGTGCCTTTCCCAGGTGGCGTGGGCGGAGCAGCAGGTGGCGAAGAGCAGGAAGAAGAGAGACATCTACACGGAGCCCTCAGACCCTAAGTACCACGAGCAGTGGTATCTGGTGAGTGCACACATGGGTCAGGTGCTCCGATCAAAGCAACTGAAGTGCATTTGATCTGACAAGCAGTTCATTGCGTGGGTACTTGTAGCATGGAACTAATCCCTTGGTTTAATTGTTCCAAGCATGTTAAATGAAGTGTTGCTCAGCTCCCCCAGAAACATCTCTGAAGAAACTTTGAAGATTTATTGAACTGAATCGCTC
The DNA here is from genome assembly GCF_963692335.1 of Osmerus eperlanus. Classification (NCBI taxonomy): domain Eukaryota; kingdom Metazoa; phylum Chordata; class Actinopteri; order Osmeriformes; family Osmeridae; genus Osmerus; species Osmerus eperlanus. Next base: position 7,465,295 of record NC_085027.1, read on the forward strand.
AAAAGACGGGAGCGAAACGTTCCTCCGAAATGCTCTGAATGAGATACCCAGGACCTCCAAGGATCTTCTTCAATACTCTCCGATGACCGTTTTAGTCACAGGGCACATCCAGCCAGCATTTAGTCACCCAATGTGTGTTGGCCACTCAGTCCCTCCAGGCGCTGCAGCTCAAGTATGTCTGGTATGGGGGGAAACAGCCTTGCAACGCTCACCTCATCCCAGCGGGATTCCATTAGCGAGATGGCGAGCACATTTTTCTTTGCAATTTCATTCCATTTATGTATAACGGTCCCCAGAGAGTGAACCTATCCCAGCCAAGGCCAGGAATACTAAGAGACACAGCTAATACGAATGTAGGAATATTACTGATGTTCTTGATGACATTGGAGAAGGTATCAGAGGGGTCGGATCCGCTAGCCCGCTCCAGCACGCGTCTGATACCTCTGGTTTCTGCTCGCTTCGCTTCTCAATTATTCAACGCTGGCTCCCGGGCCAGTGGGGAGTTGATTGTAATTCATAACAAACAAACTTTCTGCACTTGTTCTTTTAAAATGCTTGTGACAGAGCTGAAGCGAATCCAATTTCCGCCCCCTCTATGTCCCCTGGCTATTAAAGGTGTGTGTTCGGCGTGCGTGCGTGCGTACGTGCCTTTTTCCTCCACTGTGACTCCCCACAGGAGCTCCCAGCCCTGTCACACTGCAGCAGCAGCATCCTCCACCCCCCACATCCGTTCCACAGCCCCGTCCTACAGGGTGGGGACGGAGAGGGAGATTAGCCAGGACAGCGCCAGGCTGGAAACCCAGGAAGAGTAGATCTACTCTGGGGTGGTTCATGTCATGGTCCGGGTCAGTCGCATCTGTCAGTAGCAGTGTACCACCAGAGTCTGTCCCCCAGAGTCCTGGCCTCTCATTAGCACTGGCCCCGGTTCTCTGTGTGTGTGTGGCTGTGATAAAGGTGTGGCTGGAGCCTCTACGGTTTGCTCCAGTCATTAGTATGTATTACAGCACTGCATATGATGAGACTATCCCCACGCACATAATGACTGGCAATGCTGAAAGCTTAGCCTGGTATATCAAAGGCTCTGTTTTTGTTCCTGCTCTGAGTTTTAATGTTATGAAGTAATGGTGAGATTGAGAGCAGACAGTGCCGTGGTGCACCTGACGGGTTCTCGGAGGGAGGGGAGGAAATCTCTAATGGACCATGATTTTTTTAAAGTAGCCCTTTTTTAGATTTACATTTTTTTGTTTTACCCGCTAAATGTTCTGAGTGGTTGTTTCTTAAGCAAAACATGTTTCAGCTCTTAGTTGTAGTGTTGTGATGCTCTTAAGTCCTTTAATGTAAGGTGAGGCGGGTAATTGAACCAGTAGCACCTGGCTAACTGTACCTCTGGGTGGGAGGGGAAGCATAACGGGGTATTTCAGTCTTAACAGCAGGTATTTGAGGTATTATGGGGTATTTCAGTCAAACCAGGGGGGTTTCAGTCATAACAGGGTATATGGGTCAGATTGAGGGCTGGTGAGGGTGCGTCTGCAGAGGAGGATTTGTGGAGAGAAGCTGCGTCGCAAACAGCCAGACGTGGTATTTGACCAAAGGTTGTCTTCAAATGTGGAGAGAATATCAAAAGGCCTGGGTCGGGATCGCTCTGCCCCGTTATCCAGTCAGCCAGTCAGACGCCGAGGCCTTGGGGGGAGCATCTGCTGTTAGATGTGAAGAGAGGGCAGGCACTGGAGGCTGGCCTCCGCCCCAGCCTCCGCCCCCCAGCCTGAGCTTCCTACAGACGAGACAGCCTCAGCTTCCTCTCTGTCTGGAGGTCTGGAGAGCGGGGGAGTGATGTTGTCTGGCTTTCTGCTATGTTAACACCTCTCACCTTCCTTTTGAAGGCTCATCCCTCATCCATTGCGCCTCTGATAAGCTTGTTTGCCGGTCATCTCGGGATGGCGTCATTCCTGCCGAGTTGGACACGGATGATGAACACGCTCTTCTCAAGATATCCTCTACCCCCACCTTACAGCTCTCCCTTTCTCTCTCCTCCACAGTATAACAGCAACCACCGCGACCTCAACGCCAAGGGGGCGTGGGAGCAGGGCATCACAGGGAAGGGGGTGGTGGTCTCCATCCTGGATGACGGGATTGAGAAGAACCACCCCGACCTCAAACAGAACTACGTGAGTTGTCCATCACGGTAGGCCTGTCTGTCTACCTGTTATGTCTGTGTTTTAACCCTGTGTGTGTGTGTGTGTGTGTGTGTGTGTGCAGGATCCAGATGCCAGCTACGATGTGAACGACGGAGACCCTGACCCCCAGCCTCGATACACGCAGCTCAATGACAACAGGTACCGTGAGACCAGAGCTCGCACACGAGTGTAGGTACAGGACAAAACTGCCAACAGCGGCAGAGTCAAGAGTTAGCATTGTTGTTGTCAAGTGCATCTGTTGTTTTTGGACTCATCCAGCCTGTTGCAGAAACTCCTTAATAAGGGCTTAACGGCAACGGGGTTAAAACTGGCTGATTTGATTGGTGGACGCTGGCGTGTCGTGCGAGGAGCAACCCTGTGCTTGGCTACATGCTGGCTGTCTCGGAGACTGACATCTGTTCTGAAGTTGTACATCAGCTTGCTGCTACCAGGGTATTCCTGTGGCCCAGTTAAGTGGAGTAAATCTACTGGGATTAAGTGAATTTGTGAAGAATACAGCTTTATTGCGGCGGGCCTGGCTGTTAGATAGCATTAAGACTTGTTTACTGCCGCCCCCAAAGGCTCCCCTCTCTCTGTGAATTGATTGAATTAAATTCATCAGCATTAACGAAGCCGGACAGATCTCTGAGCTCCAGACGCAGCGCTCCACTGTTGCCCCCCCCCCCCCCCCCCCCCTCTTTCTGCCCCCTTCTGACTTTCATTAGTGATTTTACGAAATCCGCTGTTTTCGGGCCGCTGGCCAGAGAGTGTCTTTTTTATCTTGAGGCTAACCATGATTGGTGCTGACAGGTAGGGCGAGGAGGAGAGTTGGGAGCTCTGGTGGAAATCACGTATCCCCAACTGAGACCGACTCCCCGGAGACAGCCCCCTGTTCCACATGACAGGCCTGGCTGATCCAGAACCTGCTCTCACTCTTCATCTTTCACTCCTTCCCCCTCTCCTTCCTCCCTTTTGATGAGAGAGAGAGGTGGAGAGGTGAAAGGGGAGAGGCAACAGGAGAGGTAGCTACAGTACAGAAGGCCTTGAGGCTCAGGCTAGCAGACGCACTATATCCAGGACTGCAGTCTGCCTCCCGTAAGACGCGCATTCTAAACCCCCCTGCTAAAAATGAGCCCCTGCCAACACAGTTGCAGGGCAGAGGAGATCTACTGAAACACACGCGCGCGCACACACTTTGCCAGAATTCGGATTCCCCTAGCATAGGCACATCCCACAGTCTGATGATTACCCAGTCCCTCAGTGAGGCTGGAGTAAATGCCTGTGCAGCCTGAATGGGGTGGTGGGTCCTGTGCTCCCAGCCCAACTCTTATCTCCTGCTGCCCAGGCCTGCATCACCTCCCTGTGACACCGCCAACCAGTCCTGTCCAGTGTGTGTGTGTGTGTGTGTGTGTGTGTGTGTGTGTGTGTGTGTGTGTGTGTGTGTGTGAGAGAGAGAGAGGGAGAAAGAGAATGTGTGTCTTGTGTATGTTTGTGTGTGTCTACCCTGGGGGGGTGTGTTTGTGTTTTTTTATTTGCGTGTTTTGAATGTGTACGTGTATGGTTGGTTTTGTGTGTGTGTTAGCAGTGGGTTTGTGTGTTTGGTGTTGGGGTGTGTAAACACCCTACAGGCAGACCCTGGCAGTGTGAGGCTGTAGTAGACTGGATGGGCCTGTTCCCTGCAGAAAGCCAGGCTCTGTTGAGCTTCATAAAGCTGTCTTTCTTTCCACATGGACGGGCAGCAGGGAGGACAGACCTGCAGCAATGTGGCCATTCAGCCCCGTGTTTAAACACGTCACCGTGTGACCTGGCTGTGTGTCTCTCCAGGTCGCACAGTTCGCTCTCCACCGGATCTCTCCTCCACTGGTCAAAAGGTTGAAAGCTATAGATTCAAATGTTGATTCACCGTTTTGGATTTAAAGCTGTAGATTGGAACTGTGGTTTCTTGTTTGAGATCAGTTTGACTACGAATTAAGTCGACTGAGATTTCCTGGAAGGAAATCTAGGCCTGCCTAATACGGTTGATATGCAGATATTAACATTTAATATGGTATCATTAATGTATTCATCGAAAAGACCCAGGGAGTCTCCTCATTTTAAATTCTTCCATTTATATTGAATATTACTGTAACATTCCTTGAGGATATGACACTTATTTTAGACTCGCTCTACAGTTACCACAGTAATGAATCTGTAAATTGAGTGAACTTATTTGGTATTGCTAGTATGGCTTCAATCAGTACTATTAAGTATCTGTGCTCTTTCATCTGAGTGACCACAAGCTTTCCTCTGTCCTCCAGGCTACCAAGCTGCAAACACTCTGTGGTGAGAGCCAAAGAATCTCTGATCAGAGAGAGGGGGGAGTGTGTGCGTGTGTGTGCGTGTGTGTGAGTGCAAATGTGTGCGCCAGATCAGTCGTAGTATCTACTTCTCCTCCATCAGTGTCACATGGCAGCTTTATGGAGTGTGTGATGTGAATACGTCTGTGTATGAGCAAGTCATCTTTATCATTTCACTTACCTGTACATCACTGTCATAAACCGTCATCAACACCTCGCTCTGCGTGCATGTGTTCGTGTCCCGGCGCAGTGGCTGCATGACTAAATGACCTTCATGGCACACAGCCCATATCTGTAGTGGCTGGTGTTCTCCCTGTAGTCCAGAGCAGGTGGGATCAGGCCTGACTGGTCTGGGACGCACCACGATAGCACCCCGAGGTTCTAGAAACTCATCTTGACGTGCCTGTGCTGATGGATGAAGAGTGCTGAATCATTACTGGCACCTGGTCCCAGGACCGTTCATCTGACAGCAGCTCATATTAGCCCCTCGAGATGCTTGCTTTGTGTTCCCCGTCCTCCCCGCATTTTATAAACACTCGCACACCTTGTGTTCCGGAGGTCAACTCATTAGTCAGCTGATTAAGTGTGAGGGAGGGGGAACACTTGTCCAGGTCCGAGGCGAGGGGCGTGGAGTAAAGGCAGCACAGAGACTATTGATGGTTCAGGCCACCGGCGGGGCCTCTGAAAAACACAATGATTTTTCTCTGGATAATTAATGCTGTTCAGGAAAGACTGAGTGAAATTAGAACCATGTGCCAATAGACCAATATGGTATCTTGGAGAGGAGGAGAGAGAGAGTGAGATAGAGAGAGAGAGTTGGAGGGGAGCAAGAGAAAGAGCTAGATGGAGAGGGAAAGAGTAGAAAAGGGAGTGAAGGGGTCAGAGGAAGAGGACGGGAAAATGATTGAGAGGAGAGATTTTGAAGACAGATAAAGGAGGGGAGTATTCTTGCAGAGAAATATTAAGAGAATTTGTGTACAGAATAGAGTTTTATGGCATCCATCTGGGGACTATTTCAACATCTTACGCAACAGGGATGAAGTTTATGTATTTTCCCTGTACATGGGTAATTTGGTACAAGTTATGTTTGCTTTGTAGGAAATATGGCGTCTTTACGGCCCCCTAAAGGTCCACCTGTAGTTTTTCCCTCACAAAACATTAATTTTACGAAGCTGTTTTCCTCATAATTGTTCCCCTTTCATTCTGTCCCTCCCTCCAGTCGGTCTGATTGGTTGAAGCTTACACGTGTAGTTCCTCCCACTCTCATTAATTATGGTAATGTCATGGCCACTTGGGAGCCCGCTGGTTGCCATGGTTTTGTCAGCACCACTCTTGAGTTATTCAGTCTTCCAGTGTCCCTTTAAGACAGGGGCCCTATTCAATCAAACTGATGACCATGCGCCCTGGAGGTTAGGGGCAATAACCAGCGATGGATGGTGTTGGCTCTCACCCAAGGCTAGCTCTAACTTAGTTGGACCGCCACTGAAGCAGACACCAGACACTACGTTTTTGCTAGTTGTTGTCGTCCGCACAGGTTCGTTTCTCCAGGCTCAGTGAGGGGTAGATTGGGCCACCCGTCCCCCTCACTGAAGACATATACTGCTCCCAGTGCTGCGAGGGTGTCCAGCCTGTCAGAGAGCAGGAGAGGTTGTTTTTTTGTGTTGATATGTTTGGTATTTTAGCAGGAGATGTAAATGCGAGCGCCCTGTCTTTGCGGAGACGGGGTGAGCCAGAGTGCTGGATTGAATGCTAATGTATCCGTTAGCTGCGGGCCTTGAGCCAGCCCGCCTGCTGTAACCTGAGAGAGTGTGCCAGTCCCCAGACCCCACAGGGCAGGTGTGTCTGCACTCAGATAAAGCCTGTTGTGCTAACCCTTATTGACTGCATGGACATGGCTCTCTTTGTCTGACTTGTTCCCTCCTAATCTCCATTGTGTTGGGGGGAATCCACAGCTCGGTTACTCAATTTGTAGAAGATCAGAGGATCTTGGGAACAGATTACCAGAATCAGATCATCTCCTTTTTGTTGGAAAACTAAGTGGTGTGTGTGTCTGTCTGTGTGTGTGTTTGTGTCAATGAGATTATGGAGGTTCGTTCAGCATGCCTGTGCAGTGCAGTAGGAGAAGCAGATGGTCAGTAGATAGGATATCACTGATCCTATTGAAGCAAAACCACTGAATTAAACTCAGCACAGGATTCTAATCAGTTAGTAGTCAGCAGGCGAGCGCTTCTCCTCTGGTCTGTGCTGGTGTCAGTGCTGGTTTCCAGTCTGCCCCATCAGACCTGGCCCTCCATACTGTAGCACTTTCTCCAGTGCTGTGGCGGAGAGGAGCTCTGATAAATTAACATGCCAGTCGTAATGTCCTGCTTCTGGCTCTTTAACAGGATGTTAGCTAAATAATGGCAGTTAGAAATATCGGAGTCTGGAGCGTCATTATAATACCTCTAATTTGGTTGCAGCTAAAATGGGTTTTCCTAGCTGAACTCTCCACAATGCCCCTCACAACCCCTGGTTACCCCCTCACAACCCTCCTAGTCCCCCTAAACCCTTGCACATTCCCTAATTCCGCACGCACACTCCCTGAGCCCAACCCCCCATAGAAACCCCTAACTCACCATGTGACCTGGCTATGTGTGGACCCCACAACTAGGTTTGGAATCACATGTCAAGACAACAATCCGTAAAATCGAATAAATAGAAAATTCAATTGGTCGTAGGAAATAGCTGTGGAACATCTTGTCCTTTGCCATTTTGATGGTGACACAAGTTAGCCTAGCTGGCCATGTGATTATTGTCAGTTATGTCAACTCTGGAGAGAGGCCTGATGTGAACCAAGAGGACAGATCGGCCTGGCTTTGTGTGCTCTCTAGTCATGTAAAGAGTATTGCAGATCAGTACTACTCTGCATGGCTGCACACCATACTCAAGACGTTGTTAAGAAAAGATCTCCCATAATGCACTGTGCTCACCCTAGTGACAGCGTGGGCTCTGGTGTGGAAGAGCCTATCAGATTACAGAGATGAACGAGTCAGAGATATGGAGATGGTTCTGGTGTGTGAGACGAAAGCAGACTGTGGTGCATGCTGGGAGTCCAGGCCTGCCCTGCGTCCTATCAGACACACCTGGGCTCGGGCCTATCAGATGCTGCATTTCTGGCCCGCATTCCAAACACACGCTGGGTGTGTGTGGATCACTGGCTGCAGCACGCGGGACACCAGCAGACCCACCACCAGCAACTCAAAGATTAAGTTAACTGGAATACCTCCCATTGTCCTTTCACACTGATAGTGGTGTACATGGGGGTTTTGTGTGTGTGTGTGTAGGCTTTTGTATGTTTTGGCTGTAAGCAGACATTCCCGCATTTGTGTGTGTGAGAGTGCCTATACCCATGGTAGTGAACATATACATGTGTATATGTGTGTGAGAGTGTGTGCGTACGTGCTTGTCTGGTTGCTGCGATGTTAGAAGCGTTCCTCATGATACAATGGGAATGATCCTCAGCCATGTTCACTGGTGCGAGTGGTGCCAGGCCTCCACCCTCCAGACTAACCCCGCTCTCACGTCACCCTGGCAACGCTCGTGTCTTTAACCTCTGGCCCCTGAGCGCAGACTGCGTGTCTAAGGAGATCCCAGAGGACTGGCTGATCCACTACCATGCTCACTGACCCCTACCCCACCCCGGCCATTGTGGGTTAAATGAAGGGAATCCTTTGGAGCACGTCCCTGCAGTCTGGGGTGAGTGGAGGTGGTTAGGAAGGAGCAGAGGTTGTGTGAGGTCAGCCGACTCGGAGGAAAGTCTAATGGCAGGAAATAAAACGGTAGTTACAAGACATCCACAACAAGCCAGGGGTCATAAGCTTCATGCCTTTCTCTTATTGTTGGTCAAGTCTCGTAACGTTCTGCAGCTTTCATGTTGCCTTAACCATGGCCACTCCTGCTTTTTCACTCTAGAAGACAGGAACCACTGAGAACCGGTCAGTCTTCTCCCCTGCTGGCTTCATTCATAGTGTTCTGATGATGACTCTCTCACCAGTGTTGCAATACTGCTGTATTTACTTATATCTAACTCAAGACAGACACGGGAACACTTATAAATAAGTAAAGCTCCCGTAAGAACGTATTGTAACAACATTCTCTCTTTTTCTGTCTCTCTCCCCCCTCCACAGGCATGGCACTCGTTGTGCTGGGGAAGTGGCGGCCGCGGCCGACAACGGCATCTGTGGAGTAGGCGTGGCCTACAATGCCAAGATCGGAGGTACGTTCAGAGGCTGCAGTGTGAGGGTCGGGGTACGTTCAGAGGCTGCAGTGCGAGGGTCGGGGTACGTTCAGAGGGTGCAGTGCGAGGGTCGGGGTACGTTCAGAGGGTGCAGTGCGAGGGTCGGGGTACGTTCAGAGGCTGCAGTGCGAGGGTCGGGGTATGTTCAGAGGGTGCAGTGTGAGGGTCGGGGTACGTTCAGAGGCTGCAGTGCGAGGGTCGGGGTACGTTTAGAGGCTGCAGTGTGAGGGTCGGGGTACGTTCAGAGGGTGCAGTGTGAGGGTCGGGGTACGTTCAGAGGCTGCAGTGTGAGGGTCGGGGCTCCTCCGTATCCTCTCCACTGCTTACACAGCTGGGGCTCTCGGTGCTGTCTCAGTACTGCTGCCAGCTCACTCACATGAGGCCCACAAGGGTGGCCCCCTCATCCTCCTCCACCCTGTTCAACTCTTCTCCTCCTCCTCTTCTCTTTTCTCCCCTGCCCCCCCCCCCCCCCCCCCCCTTCTTCCCGTGGCTTCAGATGACACAGAGACACCCCTTATCTCACAGGGATGCATTTGGTATCCTGAGTGTGTGTGTGTGTGTGTGTGTGTGTGTGGGGGGGGGGGGGTTAGAATTGGGTACAAGTGATGATGTGTGTGTGATTGACAGGCAGAGCACATACCGAACAGTGTGTTCTGTGTGGTTGGCGTGGGCTTGCGAGTGTGTGCGACGATGTGCATCTGCCGCTGGTTCCTCCGGGGCCTGTTCCGCAGGACCGCGTGTAAGCGTGTGTAATCCCCTTAATTACAGCCATCTCTTTCATCCATTCACTGCATGCTCTATCTCATTACTGCTGCAGTCTCCCGCTTCTGCTGGGCTCCTCCACACATTGGTAAAGCCTGGCTGCTCAGTCACGGACTGGGATCTCAGGAGGAGGGACGAGACAGAATCAGACCGCCTGGTCTCAATCATGACTGGACCAGTACCAGATTGTAGTGTGGGCCATAGGCACAGTCTCAAGCTGTTACCCTCAGGACTCTCCGCTGAAGCGCTCCACGTTCTGACTCGGATGCTATTTTGCATTCCATGTCATCCTAGTTCAGTGGGGCTTGACATCCCAGTCTATATGTCACCCCAGTCTCAGTGTGGGATATGCAGTGGCTGCCAGCACTTTGCACGTACAGTACACACACATCTCACATATTGTCCAATGATTGGATGTTACATTACTGTATACCCTCAACACGGTTTGTTGTGTAACCCCCCCCCCCCCCACACACACACACACACACACTCACCCCCCTCCCCAAAAGTAGATTACCACCTTGCTGGTTGCCATGGGAACTGTGTCTTCAAGGATGCCTCAGGAAAACTTCAAAGAGCAGAACTCAGTTTACTTTAACCCCTATGAGGGAGGTGTGAAGGAACCCGACCCTCCATGCTTCAAAGTGAAGAACACGGTTGTTTTGAAGACGTCTGACCTCCGTCCCTCCTTCTCTCCCTCTCTTTCCCTACATCTCTTCTTGTTCGCTGGAATGTGGCAGGCGAAGTAGTAGAATATAAACAGACCTGGAACCATTTAAAACTTTATGGATTGAATATGGCTCCAGCACACACACACACACTCCCTTCATACCCACTTCCTCCCTTCTCCCCTCTGCAGTTAGGGTTTTCTCATAGCAGAGTCCTTTCAGTCAGGCTTGGCCATGGTTTTCATGGAGGGCTACTAAGAAAAGAAGCAAACTCGTTTATCACCTGCAAGTAAGCATTCCCCCTCTCTCTCTGAGCCCCGACAGCCTTTCTTCTCCACATCTTCAGACTTCATTTATCACGTTGTCTGTGGCATTGGCCAGAGACAGGTTGTTAGTTTCAGGCCTGTCAACTGCAGTGACGCGGTCATGTGTCAGTGAGAGAAAGTGTTCTGTTGTGCCAACGGGCATTTTAGAGTGCTTAAAAAAATAAATACAAAAATTCAAGTTTGCAACCTCACCTGTTTGTGTGTCTGGTGTGCTGCAGGAGTGCGCATGTTGGACGGCGAGGTGACAGACGTGGTGGAGGCCCAGTCGCTCAGCCTCAACCCTCAGCACATCCACGTTTACAGTGCCAGCTGGGGCCCCGAGGATGATGGGAAAACCGTGGATGGCCCCGCCAAGCTCGCCAAGGAGGCATTTTTCCGTGGCGTCACAGAGGTGGGTGTGTGCGCTTGTGTCTTCACGGCCTTGATTTTATTCTTGCCGTTTCAGCGCTGCTTCTTTTATGAATTCAGATGCTGCTGTGTGTCTCCTGTTGAAAACACAGTACATAACTATGTATTGAACTATTCACCCACAAGAGCAGCTCTCCAAGCAAGCGTACTTTTGACCCTGGCCCACTGAACAAATGGAAGCTTGAATTGAAAAACATGTTTTCAAGTCAAGTTTTAAAAGTCTATTAACAAGCAGGAAGAGAAATCTGAATACAAAGAATGGAAATAAATATATATTCTGTCACATTCATAGCCATCTTAAGAGCATTCCACTTAATCTTATCCTTTTTTTGAAGCAGTTTCTCGTTAGCTGGTATGTCACAGAACCAGGGGTATTTAGATTGGATGTATCGTATCAAGGTTGAACACACATTCATCTGAGAATGCAGAGACGCACATCCACAGTGTTTAAAATATAAACTTTTCTTATCTTATGTCTTACAAAAAAAGTGTGCAAGGGAAATGCCTGAGACATATCCCTGCCCCTAGCCCTAGGCGCCATATCTGCCATGGCCACATGGGTCATGTCTGCGCTTACAAAGACCCTCAGACAGACAATGAAGAAGCACTTTGCATTACCCACAGTGTGTGTGTGTGTGTCCATGTTAAACTCATTGAGCGTTTTGATCAATTCCTCAAGGGTCAGTCGAAGCATGGCCCACATAGAAAGAAGGTTTTCAGTGACACTGTTAAGTAGCATGTCTCTGTCTCTGCCTCTGGCCAGACACTTTGAACACGAAGATAATCACCTCACCCTGGTACCAGCCCTGCTGGATCCTGCATTCACATTCTAGAATATCGTGGAGTTCACGTTCCGCAGTATCATCAAGAGCTGTCTCATTAGGCTGCAGTCAGCGGAACCCTGGCCCAGGTATGGTGACACAGGTGACACGGAACGTCTGTTTGCTGTAAAGGGACAAGGGACTCATGATGGTCACGTAATTTGACTTGTTCCTGATAGCAGGGCTTTGTTCTCACACACACTCTGTGTTTGCCCAGGGATGCTGGCAGCTGGCTAAGGGCATAAGTGGATGGATTAGCCTACAGACAGCATGCCAGCCAGCCTGCCTCCGGCCTGCCCGCCTGTCCAGTCATCCATCCTTCACATCTATCCATCCATCTAGCTAATGCCCAGCCAGGTCCAATGGTAATAGGCTTCCACTGCAATTCAAATGTAAAGCCCCGATGAGCACCACAACATACACAAAGAGAGTGGGGCACTGCCCAGACACATACACACACACACAACATGAACAGGCAGGTTTGAAGGGGCAAATATACATCTGTGGCCCTTCACAACTGTCTCTCTTTGTGACAAGAGGCCTCAATGGAAAGCAGATGGACATGTACAGTACAGTGAAGACACACACGCTGTACCAAACCACTGTGGTGAGAAGATGGCGTCGGCGCAGAGCTGGGGCTGGGGCTGGGGCTGGTTTGTTTACACGGTCACGGGTGGTTGCATGTGATCAAAGCAGGGCGGACAATGAAGCATTCTCAGTTCAAATATTTCTTCAATAAAGCATTCTGCCTCTCAATATAAAGCCTCTGTGTATATTTATAGAGCCGGCTGATGGGGCTCCGCCCCCTGATTCATTAGCCGGGCCTGTTGACGCACTCCAGTCTGGGCCGTTGTCCTTACAGCTGCCGTTGTGCATTAAGGCTCTTTGATGGGGACCACTGAGTGTTAAAAAGCCACTAGGATGTATGGAGGGGTGCGTGTGCGTTTGGGGGTGGGCGGAGAAGGGGGGAGGGGGGCTGGCGGCCCCTAATGAGTTTGACTGTAGTATCAATGGGAATGGGAATCTCTTCTCAACTGAAAGGGAGTTTTTGTTCTTGCGGTCCCTCTCATTAGTGGTAGATCACAGAGACGCACATCCATCCATCTGGTCTAGAGAGACACGTCTGTCTGACACGCCTGGATTGTGGTGCCATTCTGTCTCACTGTCCGTGTCTCTCTCTCCGTATGTCTCTCTGTCTGTCCGTGTCTCTCTCTGTATGTCTGTCTGTCTGGCCGTGTCTCTCTCTCCGTATGTCTCTCTGTCTGGCCGTGTCTCTCTCTCTGTATGTCTCTCTGTCTGGCCGTGTCTCTCTCTCTGTATGTCTCTCTGTCTGTCCGTGTCTCTCTCTCTGTATGTCTCTCTGTCTGTCCGTGTCTCTCTCTCTGTATGTCTCTCTGTCTGTCCGTGTCTCTCTCTCCGTATGTCTCTCTGTCTGGCCGTGTCTCTCTCTCCCTGTTTGTCTCTCTCTTCCTGTCCGTGCCTGTCTCTCTCTCTCTCTCCTCGTCTCTCTGTGTCTGTCCTGACTGTTTCTCCGTGTGTGTGTCCGTCTGTCTGCGCAGGGTCGTGGGGGGCTGGGCTCCATCTTTGTGTGGGCGTCGGGTAACGGCGGCCGGGAGAGGGACAGCTGTAACTGCGACGGCTACACCAACAGCATCTACACCCTGTCCATCAGCAGCACCACCCAGAACGGCAACGTGCCCTGGTACAGCGAGGCCTGCTCCTCCACCCTGGCCACCACCTACAGCTCTGGAAGCCTCAACGAGAAACAGATTGTGAGTTATGCTCACACACACACACACACACACACACACACACGTGTACAAACACGTGCACGCCTCATTCTGTGAGAATCGTATTAGAAAGAATAACCATACTGCACCCTGCATCATCGCCGTTACTGTGATGTTGAGGCGGAGAGTTGAGCCTGGGGGAGAAAGGACGTTTTATGGTGACCCTGAGCATGTCAGATAACCCAACATCTGTCTAACTGTGGATAATATCTGCCAATAGCTGTGTGTGTGGGTGTGTGTACGAGCCGGAGTGTGTGCTCTGACCTCCGAAGATGTGGTGTGTGTGTGTGATCTGTGAGGGTGTGTGTGTTGTGGTAGTCTGTCCTGTGAGAGTCTTGTGCTTGCCGACCCCAGGGCGCTCTGTGTTAAACTCTGACATCAAACGGCTTCCACTGTGAAGTGGAGACAGACCATTCGACAAGGGTCCTGGGGGGTGAGCATGGGTGTGTGTGTGAGTCTGTGTGTGAGAACCATTCAGGGATATGACTGTGAGGAATGGAGACTGATGTGCAGTTGATCCTGTGTGTTTATGTATGGTGTACAGTAGACTTGACCCATGGGAGCCATACAGCTTCTCAGATGTCTGAATCACTGCCAAAGCACTAATCCAGACGCTCCATCCTGTGTTCTTTAGAGCTTTGATTTCTTTTAAGGCAACTTGTCCCTGGTCCTGAGCCAGCTGCTGCTTCTTCTTCCCTAGCTGCTCATCTTCCAGGCGGGTTCTCGAGGTTACTTGTGTTCTCTGGGTTCTGTTGTTCTCTAGGTGGTCAGGGTTCTCTAGGTTGGACCAGGCAGTGTGCCCTCTTCAGCTTTCGACATAGGGATTCTGCTCACGCTAAGGAGACGCCTCTCTCTCTCACTCACTCACTCTCCCTCCCCCCTCCTCTCTCTCTGTCTCTCCCTCTCCCCTCCTCTCTCTCTCTCCCTCCCCCTCCTCTCTCTCTCTCTCCCTCCCCCTCCTCTCTCTCTCTCTCCCTCCCCCCTCCTCTCTCTCTCCCTCCCTTGTTCGCTCTCCCCCTACTCCTGCTTTCCTATCTCGTACAGCTATTTGAATTAAGTAATGTGGACTGCTGAAAACCCATCTCCTTGTCTGTCGCTTTTCCACAGACCTGTCAAACGCATATACGCACACACACACACACACAAGGCAGATCTCTTCCCTCTTCACAGTGTTGCCCTGGTGGACAGCTGGCCCACTGACATGGCATCTCACTGACATGTATCAGTCCCACTCAGCTAATGGTTCTGTCCCTCATATGGGCAGGGACGTGACAGGGGGCAGGAGGGGTGTGAAAAGAGAGATAGGAGGAAGGGAGGGCAGTGAGAAGGAGAGTCAGAGGAAAACGAGGGAAGATGTGATGGGGGGAGGGAGTGAGAAAGGGGAGAGGGAATTTTCCGGTGTCTGCAGGAGATAATAATAGTGTATTCATGAGTCTGTCTGACTGTGTTGCGGGTGGATCAGTTTGTTCTGTGCTTGGGAGGTCCTAGAGCCATGCAGCACACTAGGACCCCCCCTGCACTAGGCCCCAGGCATGGCCACATCATTTATTTAATGGAACCAACTGCCACATCATTCATCCTACTGATTGCTTCATCAAACAGTCATTTGTCTGACCATATGAAACAGAGGGGGTCTGTGTAGGAACATGCTGGAGGAGCACCTTTCTTCAGTAGAGCCTTGGTTCTGTGATCATCTTCATCATCGTCACCGCAAGGAGGATGCACACACTCACCAACACACACACACATACACACACACACACGGACACTGTACCTGTCTCACCATGGCTCTCCTTTCTCTTCCTGTCAGGTGACCACCGACCTCAAACAGAAATGCACCGAATCTCACACGGGCACGTCAGCTTCCGCCCCATTGGCTGCTGGGATCATCGCCCTGGCGCTTGAGGCCAAGTGAGTGACCTCTGACTTCTCAGCATTCGTTTCTGTCTTCCTATTGGCCGGCCTGCCTCCGGGTTATGTCTCTGGTCTCTTAGTGACACTGCAGTTTCCCAGCAGGCTATCCAGTCACAGTGCTGCATCACTGTGTGCACACATCAGCTTGGTACTGTAGTACACTGCATTTCATCTCCGTGAGAGAGAGTGTGTGTGTGTGTATGTGTGTCTTTTGGCTCTCTTTTGGCTCACATTCCTGCTGCGTTCTTGACAGCCTCTTGACAACCGTTGCTGTGTTGTTTGCTGTTGCTTGTAGGTTTGTTGTTTTCAGACTTTCAGACTCTAGTGAACACATGATAGGAAGTGCACTAACAGAGGTGGTGGTTGTTTGTTGACGTTGCAGTCCCCAACTGTCCTGGAGAGACATGCAGCACCTCGTGGTGAGGACCTCTAAACCCGCCCACCTCCTCACCAACGACTGGAGGACCAATGGAGTCGGCCGCCAAGGTACAGCAAGGTCTCCTATTGGCTTAGCCCAGCTTCTCCCCTTACCAGGCTTTGTGATCTTTCAGATCAACATGGGGACTAATAGAAATTGTGTTAACATCCGTTGATTAAAATCGCTTTAATGTGGCTGTTCTAGAGGCCAGGCCTCTGGGTGTGGAGGGGTTCTGATCAGCCAGCAGCTGGAGACATGCTCTAATCTAATACTGAACCTCTTATTGAGTTAGGACTGGAACCCCGATGACGTTGCCTTCATCAGTCTGATATCGATCTCTCTCTCTCTCTCTCTCTCTCTCTCTCCCTCCCTCCCACCCCCCCCCCCTTCTCTGTCTCTCTCTCTGTCTCTCTCTCTGTCTCTCCCTCCCTCCCACCCCCCCCCCCTTCTCTTGCTCTCTCTCTTCTCTCTCCATCTCCTCTCCCTCCCAGTGAGTCATTCTTATGGGTATGGTCTGCTAGACGCCAGTGCCATGGTGAGCATGGCTAAGACCTGGACCAGCACGGGACCCCAGAGGAAGTGTGTCCTGACCATGGTGGCAGAGCCAAGGTTAGAGCACACACACACACACTGTCTCGTTCATGCATGCACACACTCCCTCTCTCACTCGTTCTCTTTCACACACACTCAATCATGACTGAGTGCTGTCCCTGTGAAATTGAAGCTGCAGCCAGTCCTACCTGTTGGCTCAATCTGCAGCTTGGCAGATGTTGAGAATAGGTAGGCTTTGTGTGTGTGTGTTTGTGTGTGTGTGTGTTGCTCCCGGGGCCCTGGGTGCTTTAGTGGTGTGATGGAGTGTGGGAGGAGCTGGAGTGTGACTGTCACGACCTGATTCCATTATTACATCCTCAACATGCTGCTTTAGGGCCCTACAAGACACTATGCAGGCTTGTGTGTGTGTGTGTGTGTTGAGGGGTGCGGGGGATGATCTGAGCCCATAGGACAATGTAGAGAGAAGAAATCGCACACTCATTAGGCTTCATCTCTCTCTCTCTCTCTCTCTCTCTCTCTCTCTCTCTCTCTCTCTCTCTTCCCCCCCCCCCTTCCTTCCCTGTCTGTCTATGGTACTTGCCAGTGTGTCTTAAACCCTGTCTTTCTGAGAGGGCAGAATCCTGTCCTGTGTTGTTGGGGCTGAGATGCTAAGATGATTGGACATAGTAGAGAATCTGCTACCCTGGTCCTGCCTATCCCAGTTGCTAATTCTGCTCAAGGCCTCAAACCCTGTGACACAAGTCTCTCTCTGACACACACGCTCACCAACACCCACCCTCACACTTCCACACACAAGGACCTGCCAACAGAACAGTAAGCCACTTATTTTTGTCTAAACCAATTTGTGTGTGTGCATGTGTGTGTAAATGACAGGAACATTGGCAGCAACCTGGTGATAACAAAGACCGTGGACGCCTGCCTGGGAACAGCCAGTCACGTGAGCGCCCTGGAACACGTCCAGGCTCAGCTGACACTGTCATACAACCGCAGAGGCAATCTGGCCATCCACCTCACCAGTCCTCTGGGGACACGCTCCACTCTGCTGGCGCCCAGGTATGCACACACACACACACACACACACGGAAGCTGTCACTCACACCCTCAGCCGTTCTCTCCATCCTCTCATTTTCTCGCCTTTTCCCCCCCCACATCTTCCTGTCCTCCCACCTTCCGTTCTCTGTGTTGTCCCAGACCTCGCGACTACTCGTCAGAAGGCTTCAACGACTGGGCCTTCATGAGCACCCACTCCTGGGACGAGGCCCCGGGGGGCCAGTGGACCCTGGAGATAGAGAATGTGGCGGGGGCCAGTGACTATGGTAGGGTCAGTCTCGCACACTAGTCCGACCATGTTTGGAAGTTTAATGTTCGCTCTTGTTACAGATGTGCTGAATGGCGTCACACACACACATATATACAAACACACATACGGACACACATCGCCCTACAGTAAGTTAGTGTGAATTGGAGCAGGGAGGAACCATTCTGTCTCTGGCTCACCCGCAATTACCCAGATAGGGCCCACCCAGGTCAACCTGCCCTATCTCTCTCTCTCTCTCTCTCTCTCTCTCTCTCTCTCTCACCCTCTGTCTTTTTCTCACCAGTGATTTGTGAAAGTGGGCCCCAATGTCTAACTGTTCTCGTAAAATAACTCTGTTTTGGTGTAGATTTATGCTTACTTCTATGAATCTTTTTCTGTCCGGCAGTCCAGGAAATCCCAGAATATATGGCTGGATGGGTAGAGGCTGCAATTACAGCTGCTAGCCTGAGAAGAGCCAAGCCTCGCTGGGTAGACTGTGGCCTCGGGAGGGCTTCTGGGTGCATGTGAACTCAACTGTGTTCTCTCCTCCCTCCCTCCCTCTCTCTTTCTCATTCTCTCTCTCTCTCTCTCTCTCTTTCTCTCTCTGTCCTTCTCCCCATCTCTCGCTTGCTCTTGCTCCTGCCTTCCGTCTCCCTCTCTCTCAGGCACGTTGACCCAGTTCACCCTGGTTCTGTACGGCACCGGCTCCGCCTCCCCCAGCTCATCGGAGAAGGAGTGGTCCCGGGCAGTGAACGGCAGCTGCAAGACCTTCGACCTGCAGCAGATCTGTGTCGGTAAGACCCTCCTCGCCTGTCGACGCCTTTCACCATGCAGTTACCATGGACACCGGTTGAAAATATTGTCTGAGCAATCACTTCTATGACAACTGTACACAGCAATACAGTAAACACACACACAACAACCTCGTACTGACGGACTACAGCAGATTTCAGTCTGGGGTGTTGAGTTTGGTCTGTCAGGTTTTTACTGAATGACCTGGGCGCTGTAGACCATACGATACTACTGCACCATGTGGGACAGGGGCAGTCTGCCCCCTTCAGGCTCCCAGGAGACACTACATGCACACGGGCCAAGGTGACTCTGTAGGGAGTGATAATATGTGATACTGAGGCAACCAGCCTGAAAGCCTGAAATGTTTTACATTGAAGTAGGGTCTTATTTATGCTTCATCTGATTCATAAACACTGGCATCCCCTATCCCCTCCTCTGCCCCTTTCCTCCTTTTCCTCCAGTCTCTTTAACAAGGAGAGAATGACACCTTATTAAAAGGACCTTTAATCAGAGACCCGGAGCTGCGGGCTGGAGGAAATGTCTCGTGTGTGTGTGTGTGGCACGCGCACACACCTGTAAGTGAAATAGGGGGACAGAGACTAAATTAGATTGTGATATATTGAGGGAGAGAGAGAGCTAAAGCTAGAGGGAGGGAGAGAGCGAGGAATCACAGGGAAATAGTCCAAGAAAAGTGTTGGAAAGAGATCCAGACCCCAGACACTCACATGGCTAAGCTGAACTGGCACTGTCCCAGTTCACCTCAGATTAAGACTGCTGGGCCTGTTAGAGGTCTGTACTGGATGCTTGTGACGTGACTGCTAACTGGGAGTGCCAAGTACAGCTGAGGGGCCCAGAAATGTCTCATATCCTCAGCGGTAATATGTAGGATTTGAATAGGAGCTTTGTCTGCCTTGGCACACAACCTTCCCAGCTCATCAACACGTCCAAACGCCACACACTGCTCTGGCACGAACCCGACTCTCCGCAGCCTTGACATGGGAGGGGAGCTCTGGAGCAGATCATCACGATGTTATCCGTTTACGACTGACGTTTACTGAAATCCTCCCCGATTTACGATGACCTGGTCTCTCCCTGTGTCCCTGTGTTCCCAGAATGCAGCGCTGGCTACTACCTCTTCCGGCAGGGCTGTGTGAAGGAGTGTCCAGCAGGCTTCACGGGGGGGTCCCAGCCCGTCAACTTCACCCTGGGGAACTACGCCGAGCCTGCGTCTGTTCCCGCCTGCCTGCCCTGCCAGGCCCCCTGCGTCACCTGCCGCGCCCCCGACCCCATGGCCTGCCTCTCCTGCCCCCCGCACAGCCACCTGGACCCCGTCACCGCCACCTGCATCCACCTCAACCAGATCGAGCGGGATTCCCCGGGGGGCTTCCTGGTCGGGGCGGGCAGCGCCGGTGGCCCCACCCCGGCCCAGCCCACCTCCAGCCTGCCCGTCACCATCGCCGTGCTGAGCTGCATGGCCATCATGACCACCTTCGTGTGCGTCTTTGTGCTGCTGCAGATGCGCTCGGGGGCCACGGTCAAGCTGCCGTCCCTGGAGGCCGGGGCGGCGGGCCTGAGGGAGGGCCTTGGTCTGGGAGGGGCCGGCAGGGTGGTGGCGTATCGCGGGATCCCCTCGATGTGGGGGGAGGACGGGATGAACACGGACTCTGAGAACGAAGAGTTTGACGGCCACAATGAGAGGACTGCCTTCATCAAAACGCAAAGTGCTCTTTAACGCCCCCCCCCTCCCTGTCTTCCACCCCCCCCCCTTTCCCCCCCACTCATCCGCCCTGTCCCCCCCCCATATCTCTATCGCCCACACCTGTCCACACATGACAGGTTTAATCACGGTCTTCTGTGGTCCTATCCCTCCCCCCTGCTTCCTTGGCTCCCTGGTTCCAGTCTTCCTTGGCCTGCAGGTGACCTGGTGGCAGCCTGCTGTCTGTCTGCCAGGGTCTGGGACAGCCTGAGCGCACTCCCTTCACACTCGACTGCTTTTCTATTAAACTGGCAGTGTGCCCTCTCTCGCCCCCTATCATTTAGAGACACGGAGTGTGTCTGACAGAGAGTGTGTCTGAGCCTCCATAGGCTCTCAGGGCATCCCTGTGTCACAATAAACAAACCATCATTGTTTACTCCCACTGTCTCTCTCTCTCTCTCTCTCTATCTTTTTTTTCAATGTCAGTCCCAGTGCAGTAGCCGAATGAGATTGTCAAATGAGACATGACTCTTACGTTTGTATGCTTGGGGGGGTGCGTGTGTGTGTATATACATGGTAAACAGGTGTGTTGTAAACACACAGCTGAGTTCTAAATCATGCCTGTATCATCTTTGCCCACAAACTCGGTGCATTTTGCTCTCCTAGGCACCGCCCCCCCCCCCCCCCTCCCCCCCCCATCCCCCCAACTTTTCCTCATCCCATCAGGGGCTAGGGGATGCTGGGTTTAAGTGATTCATTCAGTTATATAAGGTTTTTTCAGTTGTTAGGGCTTGCCACCATATCCCCCATATAGTTTAGAGCGCAACACTGTCAACGGAGCTGTGCCCAGCACCAACCCCAGATTCCTTTTGGATCTGCAATAAACCCCATTTCCAATCACAATTCTTATTGACTTCCTCTGCAGGCTGCTAATTGGCTGTCACATGAAGCTGGAAAGAGGGTCTTTGAAGAGTGCGTGCGTGTGTGCAGGGCTCAGTGTAACACGAGTGACTTATTATTGAGACAATGGCTTTTCAGCGTGAAAGTCTGTTGAGTGAGAGAGGGGGCTGTGATGGAGAGGGCTTTCACACGCTGCAAAGCTGACAGAATCAAAAAGCCCAGCTGGGAACACCAGACCCCCCCTAACCCTGGGCTCTGTCGTAGGCCTCCTTCAACATGGTTGGATAAAGAGTCTGTGTTCAGTCAGTCGAACAGTGGCAGTAATGATCCCTGATCCAGTAGTGTGGATGGATGTGGGGTGTTTGGGACTGAAGGCCTGTCTGGGAGATGGAATTTGTGAGTATTCTACTCCCCATCCACTCCGGAAGCTCTGAGGATCATGCACCACATCCACTCTAGAAGCTCTGAGGATCATGCACCACATCCACTCCAGAAGCTCTGAGGATCATATCTCCCTCCCCACCTGCTTCTGATCAGACAAAGATATTAGTAGTTTAATACACCCCATATCAAATACTGTATAACACTATCGCCCAAAACCATTTTTTTCTATTCATATCTTTTTAGGTGAAACACTTTTTAAAGGGATTTTTTAGGAGTTTATGTTTTTTAGGACTCCAACCATGTGTCTTGTTTCTACAATCTGCCCCTCTTAAACAATGTACATCCCTTCAGACTCATATCTCTAACAGTCTCGTCCTGTTTGGTAGAGATGATGGTGGACAATGATATTATGCATTTTCAGTGCATAAGTGGGGTTCCCGCTGATTGGAGTTGTCATGGCGATGACGTGCATGAGCTTGAGGCAGCTGTCCGTTCTGTCCTCAGCCACAGCGAGGTTCCAGAGCAGCAGAACAACCTCGGCGTGCTCGTCAGCCAGGTCACCATGAGTGGATACCTACATCCCAAAAAAGAAACTTCTTGTAAGAATTTCCACCTACTAGTTCCACTTCGTTTTAAGGCTTTCAGTGACGTTATCTCAGTGTGTTTGTTTGTGTGTGTGTGTGTGTGTGTGTGTGTGTGTGCGCGCATGTGCGCGTGTGTGTGTGCGTGCGCCACTGCATGTCCATAGGAATGGAAGAGTCTCTTGGGAACTTGCACCCTCTAGAGCATAAACTGAATACTACACCATCAGATTGCTGCCCAAGTCCTCACCAAACCTGTCTCAACACTAACTGAAACCTGAATCTATTGGATGGGTAGAAACCTATGTAATTGAGAGGCACATTAAGGTCTATCAATGCTGGATCATGCTGTAGATGTGTAACTTGGTGTGTATGTTAGGGTTGAGGGGGTGATGGAGAATAGGGGTAGGAAATGAGTTCCCGTGTTTCATTTAACAGGTCTTTATAAACTGTCTGGATTGATGAGCCACGGTGTTGAAATTAGATTATTCATGGTTTTATTTTTCTCCATTGATTACTTCCAATCAGTGAAGTAATTTTGTTCTGTTTACGTTGTCGGTTTTTCCTGCCTTGGAGAACAGTGACTATCATCTTCCTACTGTTCTCAGTGGGGAGAGTGGAGGCACTAAGATGAGCAGTAATAATCTGTACGCTTCAACATACAGACACACACATACAGAAACACACACATACACACACACACACACACACACACACATAGAAACACATGGAAGCTACATACATAAAAACCCACAGCAGTTATCGGTTGTGGAGGGAGGAGGTTGAGAATGTATCCTACCCACACACTTAAGGGCTGAATCAGATTGTGTGCGTGTGAATGTGGCTGTGTGTGTGTGTGTGTGATAGAGGAAACACACTTCAGGGGGTCTGGCAGGGCAGCTCCATGAAGCTCTGCTCACCTCCCTCTATGAGGTCACCTGCGGTGACGGAGAACTGTACCTTACACCCATGAGGACTAATGTAACAGAACGACTATCTTAGACTGGACATTTAACCCTAAAATAAGGCCTATTTTTGTACTATATATATATGGTGCAGTGTAATTTTCTTGTAATTTAAAGTTTTCTTTTGTTTTTGATCTTATTTTCTTTTTATTTAATTGATGTCAATATGCGGATTATAGATTCTACGAAAATAAAGATCTATGCAAACTTCAAAACGTGTCTTTGGGTTTTGAATGGAGATGAATCGAAATGGGAAGTGATCTCTCAACAAATGCTAGTAACCGAAACAAAGCAACTTGTGTGCTACCTGTTCAACACATGGGTATTGTGCACGGTGTAACACGTGTGCAGCAAAGTGAATTATTCTGATTTTAATAAACGTCGCAACTGCCATAGTTTTTAGGAAAACATTTAGTATTGGACAGGCCTTGTTAGTAAAGGCCTATTAACAAATGTTTACAATTAAATCACCCTGTTTGCTAATTATTACGTTACAGACGCATACGGCGTGTCAATTTGCTTTAATACCTACTATAATTAACGCAATCGCTATTCATGTACCTTACCGTGGGCTAGTGGCGACCCGTCCGAGGATCGGCGTTCTCGTTTCTCTGCAATGCAGAAGCAAGGTTGTTTCCTGGTTTTAAGATTGATGTTGGTTGTTGAAACGACCTGCGGTTTAGGTGAATGCATCTTAGACAAGTCAGCATCTCTAATAAATGTGTGAGTGTCAGGCTAAAACGTCGGATAAGAGAGAAGCGGACCGTTTGGTAGAGAATACGCGAGGTAAGGATCCTTCATCATTTGTCTGAACGATGTAAACATCCGTTTGTGAAACTTTCATGACCCGCTTGGTTGACCGTGCTTGTTAAATGAAGCTGACGTTGCCGGCTGAATTAACACAAGTATGTACGGTACGGTACAGTAGACCATAATGTATAACCTTTAAGAATATGTTGGAGGAGGGGGTGACAAGAAGACCAACTCAAAATTGTATTGCAGATAAAATATTTTTTTAAATAGATACTCCATACATACACCTACACCCTCTATTTAAAGAGAGAGTGTCATAGGCTTTAATACTTTGTCAAACTTTTTTATAGTATGGAATTTGGTTTAGGCAGTGACACAAATCTGATAACCAAAAACAGTTTGGAACTCTACAGTTCTAAACTGTAACAGGAAGTTTTGTCTCATAAATTATCAACTTTCTCCATTTTAAATTAACCGATAGGAAGTGAAACAAACTTTGTGTACACACTTTTAAATATAGAATGTATTGTAGTGTTCTGGCCATTATTGAACTAAAGTTCAAAGCCATCTGTTTACCTCAGTATTTAGCAGGCCAGCCAACAAACCTCAAACCTGAAGCCATCATTGTGCATTTGAGTAAAGCTATTCTTTTTTACCCCATCATTCCTCTAGGACTGCAATAGTACAATATGATGTTTTGTGTATCAAGACACCATAATGAAATATTTACATTGTCAATTTGAATGGTGTGTGTGTTTTTTTTTATAGCTGTGTGGGTTATCACATCGAGATGGGTTTTGGGGAGGACCTGTGGTGCCCACAGGCGCACGCCTCCCTCATGAGGCTGCAGGACTCGGAGCTGCGTCTCATGGAGGTCATGAAGAAGTGGATGAGCCAGCGGGCCAAGAGCGAGCGGGAGTTCTCGGCCCAGCTGCACCAGATGGCGTCTATGGTGGAGAGGCTGGACGGGCCCCAGCCGGGCGGGGGGCTCGACTACATCAGCCAGCTCAACAAGGTGAGCTCACTGGCTGCTTCCTTGCTGCTTATGGCTGCTTACTAACTGCTTACTAGCTGCTAACTGGCTGTTTACTGGCTGAGCCCATCTAGTGTCGGGATACCTGCTGTGCATCATTGCTTATGTTAATGGTTGTTAAATTGATAGTAGGTAGTGAGTCTTTCCCTTCCCACCCTCCCCAGTCGTGGGGTGTGCTGGTGTCTCAGACAGAGGGTCTGAGCCGAGTGATGCGTCGGCGGTCGGAGGACTTGTTGACTGGGCCCGTCAGCAAGCTGACCCTGCTCATCAGAGACAAGCAGCAGCTCAGGAAGACCTACGGAGAGCAGTGGAGCCAGCTCAGCCTGGAGCTAAGCAGGGTCTGTCTCCCTCCCTCTCTCTCTCTCTCTCTCTCTCTCTCCCTCCCCCTCTCTCTATCTCGCTATCTCTCTCTCTCACACAGACACACACAACTACAAAAACCGCCACACACACAGACACTGAGTTCTGTGTATGTGTTGTGAGTGTGTTTGTTTTCCTCTGAAGTGAGGTGGTGGTGTTAACAGCTATTGTGTGTGTGTGTGTGTGTGTGTGGGGGGGGGGGGGGGGGGGGGGGTGCAGGTGACCCAGACAGACCTGGAGCGACTGAAGGCTAGCTACAGGCAGGCTGGGAGGGAAGCTGCCCAGGCCAAGAAGAAACACCAGGAGGCCAGTAAAGGTGCCCACTATCACATACACCACACCACACACCTCACACACATTAAAAACATCACACATTTCACACACTTCACACATCCTGTACACATACACCAACACACACACACAAATGTAGCTGATGTAGCTGTAGAGTTTGGATTATTTTCAGTTGCAGGCAGGGCTACATGTCTAAATAGAGTCAGCTACACACACACACACACACACACACATAACCACTCTTATTCTCACTCTGACTGTCCCACACTGGGAAGTGGAACATCATCTCTCTGCTTAGCTTCACTTTAGAGAAACATTACTTCCTATTCCAGAACAACACAGAAATGGGTCCACTAAATTCAATCAGATAAATCAGTCCACTTCTATGTACACATCCTCTTTTTGTGTTTCTTCTTGGTGTGTTCCTCCCTGATGTTTTATTTGTGTGTGTGTCTCCATTCTGTGTGTGTGTGTGTGTGTGTGGGTTTGTGTATCCTATCGACTAGATAAAGACCGTGAGAAGGCTCGGGAGCGCTACGTCAAGGCTACCCTGCGTCTCCACGAGGTCCACAATGAGTATGTGCTGTCTGTAAGAGCTGCCCAGGTGTATCATCAACACCACTACAGCCAGACCCAGCCAGCCCTGCTCAGCGCACTGCAAAACCTGCAACAGGAGATGGTGCTTGTTCTGTGAGTGTGTGGGTGTGTGTACAAGAGAAAGAGTAGGAGAGAGACAGAGGAGTAGGAGAGAGACAGAGGAGAGGAGAGGAGGAGAGAGGGCAGAAGTGAATAAATGCACGAGACAGGAAGAGAGATGATAAAAATGAAAGACATTCCAAAGAGAAAGAGACTTAAAGAGAGAGTGCACGTGAGGACATGAGTGTCAAAGACTGGAGTTTGCGTAATCGTAAAAAACACTGTTCCTCTCAGTGCTGGTGTTGTCACTTCCTCCCAGCTGTGCTGGAAGTTTGCTGGTGTAACAATGTTAATTCCCACAACCAACTTTCTTCTGACTTCTGACCCAGGAAGGAGATCCTGCAGGAGTACTTTGACATGTCCAGCCTGCTCCACCAGGAGGTGTTGTCCATCCATAGGGAGATGTCCACGGCCCTGAAGGCTATTGAGCCTGAGAAGGAGTATGAGAGCTTCATTCAGCAGAATAGGTCACTAGTCACCACCAACCATCCTTCTACCCACTGTCTACCATCCTGCTGGTCAACACTGGAGTACAGATATGTTGCGTGTGTGTGTTATGTTGTGTGTATACATGCATGCATTTATGTTTACATGTGTGAATGTGTGAATGTGTGAATGTGTGTGTGTGTGTGTGTGTGTGTGTGTGCGTGCGTGTGTGTGTGTGTGTGTGTGTGTGTGTGTGTGTAGGTCTGTTGGGGAGCTTCCAGTGTGTGTGGAGTTTGACTGTGGCCTGCTGGAGGACACAGACTGGCTGACTGCTGGAGAGCTGGAGATGAATGAGCTCACTGTAGAGGGGATCCAGCACAAGTCTGTCCAAACACACGTACACTTCAATCCACACAGTGACATGTCTGCACACACCACACGCACCATTCACACTACATGTCCATATCCACAGTCCATAACTCAGACTGACTGATAGTGGTACTTGGCTTTTATACTATGGGACTTTACCATTCTTTAACCTCCCTCCCTCCCCTCCCTCCCTCAGGCTGACTGCGGTGGAGGAGGAGCTGCTGTCCCTGGCTGGCTCTGTGGGCTGCCAGCAGGCCTATGTGAACCAGCTAGAGCTGGAGCTGGAGGCTGATGAGGAGGACATCAGGAAGGGACAGAGGTGACCAAGCAACACAACAAGACATCAACGCAACAACACGGCATCACAACACAACACATTACAGCAATGTAACAACGCAGCATACCATCACAACAATATCACAACACAGCCTCGCATCACAACAACACAGCATGTTAACACAACACACTAAAACAATATAACAGCACAACATACCATCACAACACAATAACACATAATCACAACAATACAACACAACACAAAATCACACCACACAACAACACAATACATACCGTACACAACAATACCATACTCCCCAACACAGATACAACACAACTCAATACAGTTCCAACCCCACATAGATACAAGTCTTGGAAAGTCATGGAAGGACACACACAGCACAGACTGTAAATAAACGTCACCAAACTGCAAGTCGTTATGTGTGTACATCTCACCTGTAGTAAAGGGTCTTAGGAGGACGGTGAACTGAATCTGAGATAAGTAGCTGTGTGTTGTAAGTGTTGTGTGTGTGGTGGGGGTGCTTTCTCTTCTTATTTGTCTGGATTTCCATGGCTGTCTGGTGTCATTAGGACCTTCTCCAGTCGGCAGGGGGGTTCTGAGCTCATTAGTTAGCTCATGCAGCCTAGAATGAGCTGCTGGAGGATGGCGGTGGAGTTGGTGGGGAGGGGGGTGGAGGTTGTGGAAGTGGGGGGGGGGGGGGGGTGGCCAGATGGAGCAGGGCTTCTCAGTGTTGACGTGGGAACTGCAGAACACTGAGTTTGATGAAACACTCTGGGTATCAGCACTGACTTGGTAGGGAGTGGCTACCTGTGCTCATTCAGACTCTCTTTAACACCTGTGGTTCACTATTGTTTAGTGTTGTGGGGCAGCGTTCAACTGAGAGAGCCCCTCATGTTTTTGTAGGATGTTGTGTAATGATAACTCATCTGCCAATAAGAATGTCACGCTTAATGTGTTGAAATTGAGGTCATATTGTACATTAATTAGGAAAGAACAGGAACACATCAATGTGCTTCTCAATGTCTCACTTTCAGACTGTTCTTTGTGAATGGCGAGTCAGTTCTGTGAAAAATAACTAGGGGATTGTATCATCTATGAAGTACAACATTAGCTGTCTCTCTGTCTCTTTGGCTTCAGAGTGTACCAGTTCAGTAAGAGACATGCACTGGAGGAGAGTCGCCAGCAGGTGGCACTGTCCCTGGGAATGCGAGCCAGACTGGAGGCCCAGAGGATAATGCTGAAGGGGAAGCTGGAGTGGCTGGGGGCCCGAGATGCCCCACCTGCCCATGGCATGGTGGAGGACAGGGCCTCCCTCTCCCCCAGTGTAAGAACCTCCCTCTTTATCTTTTCTTTTCATGTTTCTCATGTGACCTCTCTTTCGCTATTTGCTCTGGATAAGTGTCTGCTAAATGACTAAATGTAATGTATTAGTCATTATATCTACACTTTGGGATCGTGACCCTGTCTTGTGTTGACTGATACTCTCTGTCTCTTACAATGTTTTATAATCCCACAGTAGTGTTGTCAGCTGCATGTGTGGTAGGACAGGTGTTCTGTCACATCCAGGGTCATGTGACAGAACAAGACTCACTGAACCAGTCAGTGTTCTTCATCTCAGAGATAACCCTCACCTGGAGCTTCACGCTGACACGCGTCTCCATGGTTGCCTGGTTTTGCATGCTGTTCCGAAGGAATTTCGGAGAGATCGTTTAATCAGTTGTTCTCGTGACACGAGGCCTTGCACAGTGTGGCGGCAGTGGGGAGGATGTAGAAACCCTCACCTGACCTACCCAGTGACTAAACTTAAACGTGATCTCCTTCTCTGTCAGCTGACTTTTGTCCTTCTGCAGTGCCTCGTGACAGACGGGCATCCCGGAGGAAGTGCTTTTAAATGAATAAAATGTCAATTATGCCAAGCACAAATTGCAAGAACCTGGAAGTACCTGTATTTAACATGTTTGTCGTGGATGTGTTTGAGACGTGAAGAGTGTAAACGTGGTGTTCCTGTGGTGCTGTGTGTTCCAGGAGAAGGATGGATCCAAGGTTTCCATCAGCATGGATGGGATCATGAACCACCTCAGTAACATGTTCAAACCCAAATACATGGTCAGTCCTGCCACACACACACAATAGCATACACCTCACACACACCTCACACCACACACAACACACGCACACACTGACAGTGGAGACACATACACTTCAACATACTCACAATGCACAGTGCCCTCGCCGTAGCAGACTCTTGGACGTGTGTTCTCTGAGGCTCAGCGCTGGTACCACACAGTGGTAGGAAGAACTAATGGGGTGGAAAATGTGTAGAACATTCTGGTAGACCGTAATTAAAAGACTGGTAATTACTCCTACATAAGTATATAGCACCTTGTGGTAAAACATCTGAACTTGAACTAGACTTGGTGTAGCTAGCTTGCCAGCTCAATCAGCAATTCCACCACAGGGATGCACAGAGACTCATTTACTGTGTGTCAGGCTCTTGTATCCAAAGTTAACTTCATAAACTAGCATGCCTAATCTTCTGATCTGAGTAACGTTACGAATGCCACTTCACCTCCCAGGCATTTGAAAGTGAAGAGGCGTCATGTTGTCTGCGCCAGTGAAGGGTGCTGTCGGATGGCTGTCACGGCGGTCCCCTTAGAGACTGCACCCTACAGCACAGTTGCTGTCATGTCAATAGATCTGTCCTCCTGATAGTGCGTTTGTAGTTGTGCTAAAGTGGTACCGTAGTTAATCAACTCTGTATGATAATTGTGTTACTCTTACCCCAGATTTAGGGTGGTTCTAATTGCTACATTGTAAGGTCTTACTCTAATCAGCACAGTGAAAGGAGTCTGTTGGCCCTCATCAATGGTGTTTTCCTTCCTGATAGGTGAATCTGATCTAGTGATAGAGGAACACATGTCAAAGTTTCACCGCGTGACTGAATAGAACGGAGCCAAACTTCACTTTATAAGTAACGCAAAGATAACATTAACACCCGTACTGTCAGGACAGGAGAGGGACTCAAAAGGGGGAATCCAAAAACAGGTAGGCAAAAATAGAAAACAAAGAACAGGCTCTGGCAACAGCCAAAACAAGGAACAGAGAGAAAGACGAGGCAGTACGGCACAGAACGACCGCAGCAGAGGGTGGGAAACAGACCCGGATGGGATGCACATGGAACCTGTCGATGTAGAAGCAGAAGCACACAGACAATTTAGACAGAAGTACTGACACATACAAAACCATGAACCTTTGGATCAAATAGTTCCACCTGTGATGTGTGTGTGTGTGTTAAACAACACACACACAGGTCGCCCTCTGGGTGACCTGTTACACAATACCTCACCCCCCCCCCCCCCCCAAAACCTGTAATACCCAACAGTCTGGTCTGTGTGTGTGTACGTGTATCCATGCACGTTAGTGTGCTTCACTAAAGTATGTATGTACGTGTGTGCATGCATGCATGCATGCATGCACGAGTGCGTCACTGAAGTAGCATCCCTTTTCTAGTTTTTGGTTTCCTAACAATACTTTGTGTGTGTGCTGCTCAGGTGCCGCCCGCGGTCGTGGCGGTGCCGGAGGTGGAGCGGCCTCTGGCCCAGCAGGCCTGGTACCACGGCGCTGTCCCCAGGCTGGAGGTGCAGCAGCTGCTGCACAGCGACGGGGACTTCCTGGTCCGTCAGAGCCAGGGCAAGCAGGAGTACGTCCTCTCAGTCCACTGGAAGGGATCCTGCAGACACTTCCTCATCCAGAAGTCTGAAGTGAGTGAGCGTGTGGGTGGGTGTGTTGGGGTGTGTGAGAGGGAGAGAGAAAGAGGGGGAGAGAGGGAGGGAGAGAGTAGGTTGGTGGGGTTGTGTTTGTGTCTGGGTGAGGTGAGGGGGGAGGGGGGGTTGTGTGTATGTGGGTGGGGGGTTCTATAACTATACAGAACATTAAGTATCAGTGGGTGATCACTAATTACAAAACTGATATTTATATGTGTGCGTGTGTCTGTGTAGAATATATACCGTCTGGATGGAGAGGGTTTTCTAAATGTCCCTCTGCTGATGCACCATCTGGTGTCCTCCAATCAACCAATCACCAAGAGGAGTGACATCATCCTGAGGAGACCTATCCTAAAGGTAACACACACACACACACACTCATAAGCACACACACGCTCAAGGATGTGTAGTTATGTCGTCTTGACGGGTGTGTGAGTATGAGTGTGCGTATGCCAGGCCAGCTGCCTCTGTGTTCCGTGCTCACTTAGGATCTATTTGATTTTAATGAGATCCCAAGTTGCTCACACTCTCACCTCCTAACACTGGAAAACCACACAAATGCCCACACTACTCAGTCTTGCCTCAAATGTCCTCTAGGGTGGCATATACTATTATGCTGTCAAATGACCACAAAACTCCCCGTATCCCTCTCTCTCTTCCCCCTCTCACTTTCTTTATCTCTCACGCGCACACACACACACATACCTCTGTGTGGCAGGTTGTTGCAAGTGGCTTGAAGGACCATGCAGTGTTAGATCACACATGCAGCCCTTGTCTGACTGGCCACCATCACACTCATTGTCTCAGGTCAAAGAGAGTAACTACTTTGATGACATCTCCTCTTGCTTTCTTTCTCTCTATCTCTCTCTCTCTCTCTCTCTCTCTCTCTCTCTCTCTCTGCCTCCCACTCTCCTATCTGTAGGACAAGTGGGTTCTGGAACATGATGATGTAATCCTGGGTCAAAGTATTGGCCGGGTGGGTTTAACTCTTTGCTAGCTGGAATGTAGCAATATAATACCTAGAGTACACATACACATCAATCAAGTTAACCATGTTGCATTCAAATAATAGTGTGTGTGTACTGGGTCGTGCAGACTGCTTGGTATGATAAAGTAATTAAGCTTGTTTTTCAAGCATGATGTTCTGGTGTTGTGTGTTGCCAGGGTAACTTTGGAGAAGTGTACAGTGGCCGTCTACGTTGTGATAACACCCCTGTGGCTGTGAAAGCCTGCAGGGAGAACCTAGCCCCAGAACACAAGAATAAGTTCCTAATGGAGGCTCGGTTAGTCACAGACGCTGACACACACACACATACAACCACACACATGCATGCGTACACAGAAATGTTAACTGTCATGTTGTTCAACTGTCAACTGGAAACACTAATAGGATTTTTGTACATGTCAGGATGCAGTTCTCTCTTTTTCATCTCACTTGTTTCCTCTCCCTCCCTCCCTCCCTCTCTTCCTCCCTCCATCCTTTCACTCTGACCTCCAGGATCCTGAAGCAGTATGATCATCCCAACATTGTGAAGCTAATTGGTGTGTGCACACAGAATCAGCCCATCTACATCATCATGGAGCTGGTCCAGGGTCAGTGTCAGCTCTGGAAACCACAAACACAGCAGTAGCCAGTCGCTGCACCCTCTAAATCCCTCATTAACCTTGTGTCTGTGTCGTGTGTCTTGTGTGTGTGTCATGTGTGTGTCTGCGTTGTGTGTGTCGTGTGTGTGTTTGTTGGCAGGGGGAGACTTTCTGTCCTTCTTGCGCAGTGAAGGTCAAAATCTGAAGTCAAAAATGCTGGTTAAGATGGCGGAGAATGTGGCCGCAGGCATGGAGTACCTGGAGAGCAAAAAGTGCATCCATCGGTGAGAAAGAGCTGAATGAATTAATCAATAAATCAATTAGTCTGTCCATCAGTGAATTAATCCTTGAACGAACGAATGAATGAATAAGTTATGTTTAACATCCTAAACGACCTAGAACTCAATAGTTGTTTTAAAATGTTTTGCTTTCATTTTTTCTTCCAGTGAGATGAGTGCTTCCTCTGAGCATGCATACATTACAGCCAGGCAAAGCTGCCAGAGTTACACATTATAGATAAAGCAGCTTCATTCTTTCAAAGGGGCTCATAATTTAATAATGTTCCTCTCCACAAATTAATTTGAAACTCTAACTGCTATTTGTGTTCCTCTCTCATTCCCTGTTTGTGTACCTGTCTCTGCAACACTCACCCTCTCTGCTCCTCCTCACATGTCTTCGCTCACTACACCGGCTCCTATATATCTATCTCTCTCTAACTCTATCCACAGTGACCTGGCGGCGAGGAACTGTCTGGTGGGCGAGAAGAGCCTGGTGAAGATCAGTGACTTTGGGATGTCGAGGGAGGAGGAGGACGGGGTGTACTCCTCCACTGGGGGTCTCAGGCAGATCCCCATCAAGTGGACGGCCCCAGAGGCCCTCAACTATGGTAGGAGCTGTTTGTCAGCGAGACTCTGCACCACGCACGGCTGGCTCTTCCTTCCTGTCTCTCAATCCCTGTCTTTCTCTCCGTCTCTATCTTGTGTTTCATGCTTTTCCTCCATAACCTTTTTGCTCTCTCTCCTTCTCTCTCCTCCCTTTTTTACACCCTCCATTCCTCTCTATTTTCCTCCACTCATCCATCACCTTAGCATTGTTTCCTCCTTCCTACATTCCTGCCCTCTCCCATGCTCATCAATATATATCTGTCTCCACTCACCTTGAGTTACAGCTAACTCAGGGACTGTACCCACAGTGCAATGTACCCACTCAGAGCTGGAACTCAATAGTTCCACTGCCGAGTTATCAGCCAGCTGTAGGTGTGTGTGTGTGTGTGTGTGTGTGTGTGTGTGTGTGTGTGTGTCAGTCAGGCAGACAGACAGCTTTCCGTGGGTGTACTGTGGGAGTGTATGGGAAGATCTAACTCTTACTCACAGAGCTATCTGATGGGTTGTGATGCAACACACAGGAATGCAGCCCGAATAGATGTCTAAACAACTAAGAGTAGCCACTATACTAAGAGCAGACATCCCAAACATCCACAGAAAGGTCTGTCTCTGTAGCTTTGGGATGTGGACAAGAGGGGGATATTGACATGAGCTTTCATAAAGGCTTAATGGTTTTTCAAGTATCATGGTCATGGATGAGTATATATGTCAATGCTGCCCCCTGGCTGTGCTTCCAGGGCACTACACCTCGCAGAGCGATGTGTGGAGTTTCGGGGTTCTCCTATGGGAGACCTTCTCCAGAGGAATGGTTCCCTACACCAGCATGACCAACCAGCAGACGAGGGATGAAGTGGATAAAGGTGTGTGTGTTTGGCAGTGTGTGGGTTTGTGGCAGTGTGTGGGTTTTTGTGTGTGTGTTTCAGAGCTGGAACTCAACAGTTCCCCTTCCCAGTGATCAGCTGTGTGTGTGTGTGTGTGTGTGTGTGTGTGTGTGTGTGTGTGTGTGTGTGTGTGTGTGTGTGTGTGTGTGTGTGTGTGTGTGTGTGTGTGTGTGTGTGTACATGTATGTGTGTGTGTGTGGGGGGTGTCTTTGATATATAATACCTACGGCTGGAGACAACTATTCAATTTGATTTACATTCTGTGAAATTGTTACCTTTTGAGTATTACTACTATTATTATTTTACCTGTTTTTTTTTACTTTCTTTAAAATAGTGAAGTACCCCTTTAAAGTTGTCTTTGTTTCTTAGGATACCAGATGCCCATACCTCATGGTTGCCCCCCTGACATATACAGCTTGATGAAGGAGTGTTGGCAGTACACACCTCAAACACGCCCGTCCTTCGGCCAGCTCAGGTCCCAGCTCAACACCTTGTGCAACACTGTGACCTAGCCTAAGTGCCATCATTCATGTATTTGACTACTTTTTACATACATTTGTAGAATCAATGCGCAGCACCACATCCTCAGTTCCACTTCTACAAACTAGATAATGCATTCAAAAGTACCATCAATCAGTTGTAGGGCTGTATTGGCAGAGACCTGAATGATGCAGCCCCTTTGTCACTGGTCACAGACTCTCACCTCGGACCGTCGTTGATTTGCACAAAAGGGACTGTAATGTTAAAATGACAATCACACTTCAATGACACACTTTACACCTCTGAAATGTTGGTCTCAACAGTTGAACAGGAAGGTGAACCGAGGAAGACTCTGAAATTATCATTAAAAGTTGTGTTCATGAAAATAGAGTTCTAAACAGCTTTTAATGTCATGTTTGATATGATTTTGTTTCTTATTTTATGTATTACATTCTAGGAATACTTTTAATGTTGTAACATGTATATTTACAGAGTTTGTGCATGCAGTAGTCAAACATGTGTTTACATATTCCCTTGTCTTGCGAAGGCATCAGACTTGGTCTACTGCAGCCTTGAGTAATGATGAGTGATGGTCCAATTTGAATTTGTATGTGACAACCTTTCTTTCATATGACCGGTGTCCCCAGTTTTAGTATGCAGGTTTTGGTGTATATATGGAAAACATTTACCAATCACTTTGAGTTCTTGTTTACTATACAAGCTCTGGTGCACTAGGCGCCTAGTTTCATTATGAATACCTTTTGATTACCTACGATTGCTCTGAAGGTATGTTTTGTATTTGATTATGTTTCATTATAATTGTATTGATTATCTTACTATTTAGATAATAAACTATCATTCTGCATTTACAGTTACTGGTTATCCTTGTATCTATCTATCACACTACGGCGGTGAAAACCTTGATCTAGTCTGGTTGATACAGCTAATACTGGTTTTTAGACATCCACTTTCAAAATCACTTTTTTAAGTTTTAACTTAACGAGTCAATCTCCCTGAACATCTAACCGAATTGTTTCACAGCCGGGGACAAACACAAGTGTCTCCGGCCTTACAATTTGCCTTACACAGTCATGTAATTGATGTTGATTCATGAGGCACACTTACAAATTAAATCATTTCAAGTGTGTCATCATAGATGAAATGGCATGATAAAAGACATGAAATACAAGGGACAGTAAATCAAATATAATCAATCTAAGTCTGTTCCAAAGAATACATATATGGATAATTGATATACTGTACCTGGATGATTTGCCTAACATAATCATACAAATATTTATATCATTAGAAAGCCCTACTTATTGTCTTCGGTATAAACAGTTAAGGTCTGTTATTTGAAAAACTATGCATATTCAGGCAGGAAAGTGTTAAATAGTGTCAAAAATTGACGTGGTGAGAAACAGTTCTGTCAGTGCATGACGTCACAATGGAATTTGACTTGAACATTCTGAACCATTGAAACCCATTCATTTTTTTTAGCACTTTAATATCTTAAAAACTTTAAAAGTTATCAATGAGAAAAGTAATAGCACACTAGAGCAGTTCAGACTTTATCAAATGAAGTTTGAACGGTGTTTCTAGCTTAAACGGTGTGAAGGAGTAGGCGACGGAAAAAAGTGGGAGGAAAATTTTAAAAAATAAAAATAATAATAATAAGTATGCAGAATAACATTAGTATTTTTGCTTGCAACAAACACACACAAAAAATAAAATAAGTATGCAGAATAACAATAGTGTTTTTGCTTGCAGCAAACACACTAATAATATATATGTGAGAGAACAATGGTTGTGCTCGCCGAAGGCGTGAGCACACCCAATTAAGAGATTTGATGTACAGTACAGAATCAACAATATTTCAAGTTTGTACATACAGGCAATATGACACAGGTACAGTATATCAATTATCCATATATGTATTCTTTGGAACAGACTAATATTTAGATTGATTATATTTGATTTACTGTCCCTTGTCTTTCATGTAAAAAATGTACATATTAAGACATGACAGCTTAAAAAGACCTAGACCAGCTGTGACGCCTGCATACTAAAAGCAACGGTCGGGGAGGTGTGCAGCATAGGCTATCTGCTGGTTACTTGTTGAATAACTGCTGTGAAATAGTAATTAATAAACGCACCGATAAATGTTCAATATGATCTGCTGTTTTTACATCACCCACCTGTCATTTCTGAACCCAGTGTATGGTCGAGGGTTAAAAAAACAGGTGGATATGAGAGTTAGCCATAGCCTAGGACTACGCATGCAGTGTCAGATCCACAACCGAGTTATCTCAACTGATGTATATTTATTGTTCAGGTGGATCCCTTGCCTGTTGCGCAAATTAATTTCAGTAACCTAAGAAAGGACACATCGCCACTGATGCTAGGCATGAATGGAAATTCCCTTCCATGACAATTTATACTCCCCAAACCACCTTTTTAAAGCACTCCCAGATAGCAAACTTCATTGAAACTACGCTGAATCAACATCCGCTTTCAAAGCTAATTTCATTGAAACAACGTCAGACCCTGATGTTGACCAATCATCATTTTGCACCCTTATTTAATATTGAATATTGAACAATGTTGAAAAACCAACGCGATTCTAACGGTATTTCCACCAATATTACTATTGAAACAGCGTTGAAAGATCAACAATTATTCTTTACAGCAGCAACCCACTCGTCCCGTTTTTATAGGAAATTTAAACTTGTTGACAACTTGTTCTTCCCAAATCTCAACGAACAGCCAAACACAGCAAAAAAAATTGGCACAGTTAATTGCTAACTTTATGCTTCTAAAATGACTTCCATCAAAACAACCATTCGCGCGTATGAAACCGGAAGTTTTCAAGGGCCAAACTTGACGAATTAGAATGTTCATCAAAAAAGGTCTATTCGAAATATAAAACGTTATGTCACAGTATTGTACTTTAATATGTAAATAGACACCTACAGCATATCTAAACATCCCTGCTTATAAATCCAATCCTAATATGTCTGAGTATGAATAGTCAATAATAATAAAGTGTAATCCATACACTTTCAAAATAGACAATGACTTTAATATGAATTCCCTTCTTTTAACGGCAGATACTCATCGTGGTGACCATCCTACATTGACCTGTGGTGAGTTCACACAAATGCTGCCATTAAATTTCTTTCTATGAAGACGACGATGACATTGAAATACATTTCCTTTTCTTAACAGTAGACACTCGCTCTCCAGGCAGATATTTCTTCTCAAAAACTGGTAAGTTAATTTTTTGAGGGTTTATTTATTTTTTCCTTAACATTATGTACAATGAGCTATTATGATTAATGTACAAAAATGTTGCAGACACATACAGCTCTGAAATTGTGTTGAAAATGTTGCACACACATTACTCTAAATGGGCGGTAATATTTCATTTGTGTACAGCTTTATGAACTAGATGTTCAACTATTTTTTTTTATGGTTCTGTCAACTAAATTACTTCATTTCTTTGGTAGGTCTGTCCTGGGAGAGAGGAAGCTGTGTGCCTTGGGTGTGTTGGTCTCACCCCCACCAAATTCTCAGTGTTGGTTTGAAAAAACCTCACCTTGAACTGAAATAAATCTCTCTTGGTTTGGGTTTTCTTTAAACCTCACCTTGCCAGAAATCCTTTCTTGAAATAAGAGAATTATAAATCAACTTCAAATACCAGAATTATAACAACAACTTGAAAGATCTGAATTACTACCCAACTTGAAATATCTGAATTACTACCCAACTTGAAGCGTCTGAATTATCATTGTTGGTTGAAGAAAAAATTCACTGTG
The DNA here is from genome assembly GCF_963692335.1 of Osmerus eperlanus. Lineage (NCBI taxonomy): Eukaryota > Metazoa > Chordata > Actinopteri > Osmeriformes > Osmeridae > Osmerus > Osmerus eperlanus. The sequence goes on from NC_085027.1 coordinate 7,503,992, forward strand.
TCCAACTGTAAGCATTTGGGTGATATTGTGTTAAACTACACACCCCACACAAGTTTAACAACCATCTTTGAATACTACTGATATATATTTGTATATGGCTGAATTCAAAACTCAAAAATTTCATATATATATATATATATATATATATACACACACAAACTTTATTACAGCAGGCTTGACAACTGTTTAAATTGTTTCTGTGAAATTCCCTGAAAGCATTTTTAGAAATCTCTGACCTTCATCTTTGAGTAAATTATTGTCTTTAGTTTTTTTGTGAATTATAGAATATTGGTTCTTTACTGTATTGCCGTAGTTGTACTAATACATCTGATTGTAACTCAAGTGTTTTGTTTTTGTAATCACTTATTGAAATATTTCACTGTCATTAAAAAGAAAACTGCTGGTTTACCATTTGTAATTAATCTCCTGTCTAAAAATGCAGAGGAAAGGAAAAAGATCTGCAGCCGCAAGATGTAGCGGTTGGTTTAAGGTATTTATGGTGTTGTTTTATGATACCTAACTAAGAGCAAGGGGGTCTTAGTTGGGTGTGGAGGTTGGGGGATTCTTGAGTTCCCGTGGCCTAAAGGGAGAAGTGTAGGGAGTCAGATGGCTGAGCGGTGAGGGAGTCGGGCTAGTTCGATTCCCGGGCGTGTCAATTGACGTTGTGTCCTTGGGTAAGGCACTTCACCCTACTTGCTTCGGGGGGAATGTCCCTGTACTTACTGTAAGTCGCTCTGGATAAGAGCGTCTGCTAAATGACTAAATGTAAACGTAGATGAACTGATTAAGCTGCTCTGACCCTTCCTGTTGCATGGGTGGTGTTAATTATATACTTGTTTGAAGATGTCCACACAAAGGACAGTTGACCATTTGACTGGTGAACTCCTGTGGCTTTAGTATCTACTGGTTTGGGGAGAGACGCCACATCAAAGAACTGTTGGACAAATGGTATGGAGATGTATTGTTTCAAACTGTCACTGAGTTTAGTTAGCCAATCACAGAGTTTGCTACATTGATGGATTGACCATCAGAAGAACCATTTGATCTAAAGTTTATATAAGGCAGGGTTTTAGGGTTGTTCTTGATCACTCTTGCGAACGATCTGTGGCTAGCACCTCCTTCGTTATGACGGATCACAAAGTACTTTGTTAATTCTTAATTTGTACAAGCTAAATAAATTATATTGAAACCGCCATCTCTTGACTATTCAAATCTACACAGTGCCACTAGAATTCTACCACAGCAGCCATGTACAGAGAGGTTAAGAAAAAGCTGATGAAAGAGGGAAAACTTGTATCTAATTATTTGGCATTTGATGAACTTCCATGCAGAGTAACAACTGATGGACATCAGTACATTGTATTAAAATCACCTGTTATGAATGGTTACATGAGAGCTTCTGCCCCGAGTAAAGAGATGGAGGAGTGGTACCTTGGCTTCAAACACCATTGCTCTGTTCAGAGACAGCTCTGGAAGGTATGGAATCTTTGATCCTCACTCAAGAACGCCTGAGGGGTTTGCATGTCTGAATGGTACGGCCATAATGCTCACTTTCAAACATTTAGGTGAAATGATCGATAGGATCCACACAATGTTTTCAGATGTGTCTGATGTCAGCAGCTATGATTTCATGCCACTTTCCTTCCAGAGCGTAATAAGCTACGCAAATGACAACCAAGACATACACATATCCAATCCTCAGAGTCCTGCGATTGAAGATACATCTAATCCTCAGGTGCTGTGCATCAACTGTGATGAACCTCCAACATTGAACCCCCTCAAGAAATTGAGCAAAGAGAAGAGAATTAAGACAATGAAAAAACAGAGAGAACAACAAAGAAATGAGTCAAGGAGGCAGAAATCTAGACAAAAATATGCAGATTCCGCATGTAAACAGCAGAATTTTTTTTTGAGTCTGCTAAATATAAAAACAAACTTCTACAAACAGAGTGAAAAAACAACAGTCAGTACTTCATAGATATTCACATGACATATACAATACCGTTCAAAACAGAAATCTCGTGCCACAGACCGCTATTGTCAAGATGAGGCATTCAGAAGGAAACAGAAATCTGGTGTCACAAACCGCTATAGTCAAGATGACGCATTCAGAAGGAAACTGAAATCTCGTGTCACAGACCGCTATAGTCAAGATGAGGCATTCATAAGGAAACTGAAATCTCGTGTCACAGACCGCTAGTCAAGATGAAGCATTCAGAAGGAAACCGAAATCCTATATCACATCTCGATATGCAAATGACATGCAATACAGAGAAAAACAAAAACTTTACATTCTTAACCGGTACAGAAAAGACACACATTTCAAACACAATCACGTTAAACGTTGCACACTTCGTTCCAATTACAGATATGTTAATGAACCATTTTATAGAATGTCGCAAAAAATGAGGTGTGCGGTACACATACGAAGAATATACCAAAGGCACGTACCCAGCTAACACAGTTTCGTTGCCCTTACGTTGCCGCAACGTCACTCGATGACCAAACATACGTTTCCGCAACGTCTTTGGCGACGTTGCGGGACCGTGCATCTGTGGGACGCCAGAACGTAACCGCAACGTAATCTTGTGACGTTGCCAGTCCGTAACCGCGACGTCGTGGCAACGTTATTTTTCCGACGTTGCCAGTCTGTAACCGCTACCTCCTAGCAACGTCATTTTCCGACGTTGCCAGTCCGTAACCGCGACCTCCTAGCAACGTAATTTTCCGACGTTGCCAGTCTGTAACCGCGACCTCCTAGCAACGTCATTTTCCGACGTTGCCAGTCCGTAACTGCAACGTTAACTAAGTAACCTATATTTCTCAATTCTACTGCTTATATTGGGGCGGTTCATATGCAGACCTCATTTGCCCAAAATGCTACTTGTTCTTGTATAATAGGCTACATGGTAGCCAACTTTAGGAGGTGTGTGTGATGTGTAGCCTACCTCCAGCTAATCATAAACAAGGCAGCATTTCCATGTAACATTGTCATTTTATTTCAAACAAAGTGCCAAACAGTGAATTAAAATCTTCTGCCAGTCCCCGCTACAGGTCCTGTCTGTTGGCCCTGACAATGAAGCACAAAATAAGTTAGTGTTCTATCAACATAATTGCACGTGTAAAAAGGCGCTATACAAGTCATAAAAAAATCACATCTAAAATAATATACATCATCAAAAAAACATGTGATTCTAGATTTGTGTCACATAGCCATGTGAAAGGTTGGATATGGAAGCTGCAATCATGATTCATTCACCTGGCTTGTTTTGAACGGGCTGCCGGGTTGTGTTTGAGTGTCATTGGGGTTTGATTTTCATTTGTCAGTTGTGGTTTGACCCACAACTGACAAATGAAAATCAAACCACAACTGACAAATGAAAATCAAACCCCAGTGGTTCAAGTGGAAGATAGGTTAATGCAAAAAGCTATCCTCCTTCAAGTTAAAGACACAAAATGGGAGAGATGGTGATGATTTTTTGTTTGTATGTGCAATATATGAGGCTTGTCTGCATGTTAGTTTTGACATGCTGATACTAACTACTGTGTTAATTATTTCAAAATTGTCGATTCATAAAATTGTTTTCTAAATGTAAACAAATAAAACCTGTTTTTGATGAGGTCACCGTCTGCTTTATACTTTTATCACTGTATTTGCTTGAATACTTTTAACGCTTTTAAACTTATGAAAGTAAATTAGATAGGCCTACTCTTTTCATCACTCCCTTTTCAACAGTAAGAAAATATTGAAATGGATATATAAATATGTTTCTATCTTGATGGCATTAAATGTTTTTTCTCAACATACTCTCATTGTTGATTGCACATAACTCTTTTAACAACTTTTAAAAACCTTCTTCACTATTCATTTTTTCAACAGCAAACACACACATTTTCTTCAGGAAATGTACCTTTCTAGTTATTATTATTATTTCTATTCTTTTCCCATCCCTAAGGATTCCTCAATATTTGCGCTACATACGCCAGTGTCAAGGTTTGTGTTGTTTGCGATTGCGTTGCTTGTACTTGTATTTAAGTTCCCCTGAAGTTTGGCTAGCAACAGCATAGGCTAGCTTGCTCGTAGCACAATTTACCGAGGTCAGCTTCTCCACAGTGCAGGGCTCTAGTCTAAGATCAAATGGTCGTATTTGGAATTGTTACTGACAATGATCGCTTCCAGCAAACTTCTTTTGAATTAGCCATTTCCCCCTAAATAAATGTCAAGCTTATTTACGTTTTTGGGGGGCATATTTTCAGTTAGCAGATGGTACTGTTTCAATCGCGATTCCATCTAATACTACCGGTGAAAACGTTTTTACTTAGAATAGCTTGTTTCAAAGGTTGTTCTTAATGAATGAATATCACTACTGTACAAGGGAAAAACTTAAGGTGACGTTTAAGTCATATAGGTTAGGTTCATTCTACATTTAGTCATTTAGCAGACGCCCGTATCCAGAGCGACATAAAGTAAGTACAGGGACATGCTACACTTCATTTTTGTATTTTGAATTGTACATGAGCAACAAACGTAGGCTATGCTTTTAAATCTATGCAATCTTCATAAATAATAAGTAGGCATTTTTATATAAAATATACTAATTACAGTTAATAAACGGACCCATCTGCAACCGATGCAAGCAAGCACACCCTACAATTTCCCCAGAAATTGTACCCTCTCCACTGTTTAGTGTTTTTTGTATTTTGGGACCTAATGTATTGTTTAAAAGGTGCTGAACACATGTTGTGAAATGTTACAACAATATTAAATATAATTAGATTTTAGTACCAAAATGAGTCTTTATTTACTGTAGTTTGTGCTCTTGTGTGCATATTATCATTATATTATTATATTATATTAGAAAGATTAACAAACTAGCAATCACCAACAAATCACTAGAAGTTTGTGGAAAGTTCTAGTTTGAATGTACCATAGACCTCCGTGCCCTCTGCAGCTCTGGCACACCTTCATATTGAGTGAGCTTCATTTATTGCTAAACAGAACCCTTCATTACGGTCTGGAATATCAGCTCAACCGCACCCACAGACATATCATTCTCAGACAGCAGCCATGTTGCGGCTTAGAGAATTAACAGAGGGCGGCTCTGGCACTTTTCTTGTCAATCACGAATGAGAGGAATGGGTCAAAAGGTGTTCACAGTGGAAGGAAATGCAACTTTCTCTGTGCATAAGCCTCACTGCCTTCTTCCAACAGCTTGTAACGTACAATATGTTCTCAATCAATACACTCTGAATATAGAAACCCACACCCTGTCAACGTGCCACTATCCAGTTCCCATGCAGAACACAGCCAGCTCCCCCAGGCGTTGATGCAGCAGAATTGGGTTCCTTGGGTTTCTATGTGGAGAGTCATTGGCAGGATCCTCTCCTGTTACCTAATGTTATCTCTAAATCACTTTAGACTGTCTATCAACTGTCTCTTTTCATTTGCCAAAATATCCACTAATCTGTATCCTATCTGACAGTCTACCTGGGTAGTATTGACTTCAGGCCAAGGTGTGTGGGAGTGTCACTCTTAAAGGCATGACAGTCTTGTGATGTGATCATGAGAGACACAAAGTGCTCTGATGTTGCTCAACTAGTCCAAGCTCAAAACCACCTAGCCAGTTAAGCATATTCTGTCTGCACTTTGTGTCAGCACGCCTGTGTCTGCCATGCTGGGTCTTCGTTGTGTCTGTGCCTGTGTCTGCGGTGTATCTGCCTGGGCTGTGTCTGTATGTAGTCTGTGTCTGTGCTGCTGTGTCTGTATTTGGTCAGTGCAGAAACAATTCTGCCTTCAGACTGATATTAAGTCAGTGACTATATCTGATATTCATAAATATACTGTATATGATAGTGTGACGGATGGGAATTAAATGTTTTTGTCATGTTAACCCTTTAAGTCATTTGTGGTAATATCTGGGCTGCCAACTTTTCAAAAAACCTTGAAGTGAGATTTGGTGGGGCCAACCAAAATGTTGCTGCGTACAATGCTCTACTTGGTTGGCGTTGCCTTCTCAGCGTAAGAAATACAAGGTGTGGCGTGAGAGCATGAACTGGTTGAAATGCGTGTGTCTCACGGCCAATGCGGGAGAGTTGGCAGCCCTGTAATATTATAGAATAATCTGAACAAAGTGAAGAGAGTAAGAAGATTACAGGAAAGCAGCAGTCCCAGTTTTCTGTGTAGCTATATATATATATACATTAAAGAATGTTGAAACAGAACTAGAGTGATAGCACAAATAGTTGTTGTTCAATATTTTGTGGCTTGTCATCCTTTTGATTGACAGGTCCTCATACCATCTCATCCAGCATCGCAGGAAGAATTCCCTGCTTGACCGTGGCGGAGGACGCAACAGTACCCAGTCCCTGGAATGTCTCCATCTGATAGCTATCTGGAGCCTCCATTCTATCTCTCTGTCACATGCTCCATACCTGGCGTTCAGATCATTCCTCAGATTACTTGCATGAAATGACAATTGTGTACTCTGTAAAGGCTACCAAGCACTTGTTGGTCAGGACAGTAGTTCTCCAATATCAATTCCAATGAGGTCTTATAGACGGGCATTGAATACCCTTCGATTGGCTGACATTGACAAGAATATATAAGACTATATCATATAACACAGTCCAGATGTCCATGTGAAACAGTGAAGGTGTATGTAGAATAAATATAAGTAACAACAAATATGAAAACATTTATAATAATGACAATACTTATGATTATTTATATAATGTATTATTAAATTAAATTGGATGTACTTTTTGATCCTGAAAGAAATTTCAGTGTTCATGTAAACTTAATGTGCACTTGATACTGCAGCAGTAATGATATATCCAAATGAATGATGCAAGATCATCAATGATGTTTGATTTCAGTTTTCTATAGCTGCATGTACCTTCATGCTCACGTGTCTACCGATGGAAGCAGTCATGAGGATAGAGGAGCACAAAGGGATGTGTCTGTCACATGTGTTCTTACCAGGTCCACACACATGCTCACAACGTTTTTCTAGTCGTGATCAAAGAATCATGCGTACTGATAATAAAGATATAAGAAATGTAATAAAATGTGTTTGTACTTTAGTGGTGGTTGAGAATTACTTAGATACTGCGTATTTGTGAAAAACCTGTTGCATTATGTGTATACCTCTCTATACCCTCGACCACACATACATCCTTCACTGATACATTTATTCTGGGTGCTTTAAAAGAAGCTGGCAAAGTTTGATTTATTAAAATAAATTAAATGGCTGAACCATCTCTCTAAATTAGGTAACAGCTTTTTATTGGTTCATCGGCATCCTGCTGGGTGGTTAGTGTATGGTACCATGTGAGATTAGAATATGACTGATCACCAGTCTGTTGTAGATTCATAGAAAAAATAAGTGTACAGTTCTAGCAGTATCTCAGTGGTCATACACATTTTTCATTATGTTTTACATGATCCCACAGATTGTACTTTTGGAACTGATTCAGAACCAGTGCACACAGAAGCACATTTCAAGGATTCCTTAGGATTTCAACTTCTTTGACATATGAATCTGAAGGTCAAATCAAGTTATGAATAACAGGCACATAATTCAAAGACCGTGGCAGGTTTTTCCTGATCTCGTACTCTTCCAGATCTTGGCTGCTTGAGGAATGCTGCTCCAGAAGGCTGTCCCATGCACTGGCTGCTGACGGTTTGCGTCAGTCAGGAGGGGCGGGGGAGGGCAGGCCGACACAGGGGACACACCTCTCCAACAGGCCTTATATATCCGCTGGCAGGTACAGCCTAGACAACCAGGGTCATAGACAAGCAAAGCAGAAGGTCACATAAGCTTCACAGAGAGAGACACCATGGGGAACTGTGTGGAGGGCGCCAAAGGTTACTTCTGCCGACCGAAGAACACCAACGTGCGTCTCAGCCTGCCAGTTGTGTGCTTCGTCTGGCAGATCGCCATGATCATCCTTTTTGGGGTCTTCATCAGGTATGATGAGGAGTCGGACGCGCACTGGGTGGAACACAAGAAGTCCCACAACATAACTAGCAATATCGAGAACGACTTCTACTTCAGATATCCCAGTAAGTAGTTGGCTTGACTATCCCAAGGCTGATTAGGGACATTTATTTATTTATAACACTTTATCCAAAGCAATTTACTAATAGTGTATATGAGTAGTGCAGCAGATAATATAAGATAAGACTAGAAGTGCATAGTTTTAAAATTAACATCAGTGGTTATTGTCAAGGAATGATCTGTATTTTACAAGACACCGTTATTTCTTCTGGTTTAGTATCTTCCTGGCTGAACTTTAGCTGAATCCCACAACCATCTCATACTCATTTGCTGGTCTTCTTTGCTACTAGTCACCAGCAAAAATATGCCTGTCCTGGAAGTTTAAGTCCCTGGGCCCATTGAAAATTAAGGCTATGGACAGGATGCTGTTTGGTGTCAACGTTAAGCTTGCCACTGTCAATATCAGATAAATGGCACTTTGCTAGGGTAATGATTTGAGCAAGAATGGAAGTGTTTGGACATATTCTTGTTATCTGTGCCCTCTGATTTTGTATTGGTCTGCCCGCTCTCTCTCTCTCTCTCTCTCTCTTCAGGCTTCCAAGACGTCCATGTGATGATCTTTGTGGGTTTCGGTTTTCTGATGACCTTCCTGAAGCGCTACAGCTTTGGCGCGGTTGGCTTCAATTTCCTTGTTGCTGCCTTTGGCATCCAATGGGCTCTTCTCATGCAGGGCTGGTTCCATTCTCTTGACCTCGACACTGGGAAAATCTACATCGGTGTTGAAAGGTATACTACTACAATGAATGATCAAAATGTTGCCTTCTTACACTTAATGCTAACTATATTTAAAAAACGATTTATGTTCACTATCCTTAAATGATAAAGGTCTAACATTTGAAAGGTTTACCCACTAAGCAACAGTTATCTACAGTTATTTAAAACTGAACCGTTTGAGTTGGCATATTAATCAGATCCAATCAACAATTTCTGGTCAGAGTATAATATAGATGAAGGCATGTAGGCCTATTATAGATCGATGATTGACAGTTGCTAAAGTAACGAGACAAAACGGTTACAGGTCTCACTCATTAGCTCCAAACTTTAACATGACAGGTTAATCCAGCTATCCTGGGAACTCCCTCCACAGTTTTCTGAAACTGTTTAAAACATATTATGTAAAGTGTGATTAATGGGACTGTCATTCTCCTCATAGCAGGCCCATATTAGATGACGGATAACCGATCTGGTTGGTCTAGTTTGTTAACAGATCACATGGCAGATTCTACCAAAGCAATAACACCACGTCCACTTTCTGCTCTCTGCACAGTATGATCAACGCTGACTTCTGCGTGGCAGGCTGTCTCATCGCTTATGGAGCGGTTCTGGGCAAAGTGAGCCCAGTTCAGCTGTTAGTCATGACCTTGTTTGGTGTCACTCTGTTCGCAGTGGAAGAGTACATCATTCTTGACCTGATTCACGTGAGTTTCATCAAGCATCGTTTTGTTTATCAATCCCCATAAGTATTGCATTATTTCGTTCAAACTCAATTTCATGATTAAAAATCCATTTAATTTGAACCGAAGTTTCAAGAGAAGACCAACTGAGCAAATAAGCTGAGGTAACTCAGTTGAGGAGATTCCTCTTCTCATAGTCAATAACTGGTTATGTCTGTTCAGGCAAAGGATGCTGGGGGTTCCATGGTGATCCATACCTTCGGAGGATATTATGGTCTGGGCATCTCCTGGGTTCTCTATCGGCCTAACTTGCACCAAAGCAAACGACTGAATGGTTCCGTCTACCATTCCGACATATTCGCCATGATCGGTGAGTCACTGACTACACGCTGATATAATAATAATAATAATGAATTATACTTGATCTTTAAATATTGCATCCAGACAAAAGATGAAGAAGAGTTTGCATGTGTGTTGATTTCTATGTTGTGCTGTTTCCTCTCTGGGTAGGCACTCTGTTCCTGTGGATGTTTTGGCCCAGTTTCAATTCTGCCATCGCAGACCACGGAGATGGGCAGCACCGAGCAGCCATGAACACCTATCTAGCGCTGGCATCCTCTGTCCTCACCACAGTGGCCATCTCCAGCTTGTCACAGAAGAAGGGCAAACTGGACATGGTAATTCCCCTGTCATTCCATTGGAACACACATTTAGTCTTCCATTGTCTATATGTTCATGATGACTGCTGTCAAGGGTGTTAACTGGTATGATTACAGTCATACCATCATGGCAAATCTCTTTAACTATTGAGTTGATCTCTGTTTTGACTGACATGTTGATGTTACACTTTGTGACTGACTTGTTCCTCTGCTTCGCAGGTGCATATCCAGAATGCAACCCTGGCAGGAGGTGTCGCCATGGGAACGGCAGCAGAGTTCATGATCATGCCCTACGGCTCTTTGATCGTTGGGTTTTTCTGCGGCATCCTGTCCGTCTTTGGTTACCTCTTCTTGACGGTGAGTCTTACTCCTGAGACTGGAGAACAAACACAAAACTATCTGATACTCTTAGTCATAACTAGACTCTCAATGACCATTACTGATATAATCCCGGGCCATATGTTGCTGAAGCTGACTATTTGTGAAGTACAAGAAAGCTCTGTCATAATATTCACAACACTCTTCTTCTTTCCTTAAAGAAGAGACTGTTTAATTAAAAGTGCAAAAGCAGGGCCTCTAAACTATTCGACAGGCTTGGTGGCTTACCCTGGGGGTATTACAGTAGAACCTAGTATGATTAACTACTATTTGCTTGGAGGAAATGACAGGTGACAAATTCCCCTCCAAACCATGTGATACAGACCAGAAAGTCTGGAATTCCACCTGCAGTTGCGACAGGTTGTCCTCTGAGCTTATGAAAGAGACAGAATGTGACAAATGCCAATATAAGACAACTTTATAAAAAAAATACTAATGCATTTATTTCAGCTTTATACCGTTTCTCTCCAGGAAGGTTTAAAAAAAAAAAGAAAAAAAAGTGAAGTTAGGGGGGGGCCGGCAGGGTGGCCATTCTCTTACCAATGGTGGCCGTGGCCCCCCCTGACCACCACGTGGCTACGCCCCCCGCCAGAGGCTTAGTATGAAAGGGTGTGTGTGTCTCGTCCAATCACAGCCCTTCCTGGAGAAGCATCTAAAGATCCAGGACACATGTGGGGTCCACAACCTGCACGCCATGCCCGGGGTGATCGGCGGCATTGTTGGAGCCATCACTGCTGCGACTGCAACCGAGTCTGTCTACTCCCATGAGGGGTGAGTCTCTCCATTTGCCTACCAGTCAACCAGAACTCTCATTGCATTACTCAGCCTGACTTACAGAGATTTACATAGTATCTATCAGAGACTCCCAGACATGTATTTATCCAGATCTGACTTTTGTTTTCTGGTTTTGTTTTGTTTCCTGTCCAGATTAATCAATACTTTTGACTTTGAGGGGGATTTTGAGGGCCGGACTGTTTGGTCCCAGGGAGGTCACCAGGCTGGTGCCATGTGTGTGGCAATTGTCTTTGGGATCTTTGGAGGTATCCTAGTTGGTGAGTGGGGCCGTGTGAGCATTTCCAGACCATTCAGTCTGCTTAGATGTAACGATATGAAAGCCATATGTGAAACATAAAATAGAATCAATAGATATACAAATAAGTTAATGTTATCACAATGTTTTTAAATTAAGGGCTAATTAGCTATTCCATCAACATGGAAGATTCTAAGAAGGTGTCTGATTTAGTATTGATGTTCTAAATATCAAGGAACTTCCTCTCTATAGGTCTCATCCTCCGGTTCCCCATCTGGGGAGATCCTGCTGATGAGAACTGCTTTGATGACGAGGTGTACTGGGAGGTGAGGAAGCCACTCACTTATCTACTGGTCATTATCTACTGGTCATTATCTACTGGTCATTATCTACATCTATCCCCACTAGGTGGTGCTATAGGCTTTCAAAAAAAAATGAGCTCACTCTTCATTAAAGAGAAAATACATTGGATAATCCAGAGCATCTACATAATATTAGATCATAGGGATGACATTGATTTCTTCTTGAACGAAATGTTCACTAAGAAACAGTTGACGCTAATTGTCTAATTTTGAGAATGATGTTAGCTAACTTGTGTCTGGGTGTAGTTGGTGTGGTGTCAATCGTTAATCGTATGTGTATCTCCCAGCTGCCCGAGGATGAGGAGAGCATCCCTCCCATTCTAGAGTACAACAACCACATGACTCACAAGCACCAAGACATGTGAGTTAAGACAGTCCCGCCCTGCAGGACCAGTAGCAACAATATGATATTGAGAGTACTCAGTACTCAAATCTTTTGATTATAAAGTATGTTGACATCTGCTTCAAGTGTGTTGATATATCTAAAGGGAGGCATTGTACTCTCTGTCTTTGTGTGACATTTCTCTCTGACAGATCTGAGTCCAACTTCTCTGTGGAGCAAAGTTAGAGTACACACCTGACACCCTCTTCTGTTGACCTCATTCATGGGACATGGCCACAGTGAACTTGGTTTTGAATGGTTTTACATGACTCTGAATTGAATCAAGATGAAATTGTAGATATAACCAAGTATTTTTCTATCCACCAGAAATTTGAATTTAACATGTAAAGCCTCTCAACGTAACATTTATCCAGAGTATTTAAATAAAAATGTACGTAGTCCTGTGAAGAATGTATGAACAAGCTGCTCTGAGGCAGGTTGTGCTTTTTTTGCACAAAGCATGAGTACCTTTCTAAGATCTCATCAGATGTTTGCCTTTGTGACTTTCTGATTGCTGTGTACGGGATGGAGATTTACAGTATTCAAACTACGAGCCAGTGTGAAGTTATAGTAGAACAATGAAACTTTCAGGTTTTGATTACAGATGATGTGTGTAGCTTTGAAAGCAATCTGTACATGACACTTAGGCACTCTGTCTCTGATCTATCGCTTACTTCTTTACTTTGTGATAATGTAACTAGGATGAATTTCCAGACATCTGCCATTTTCTTGTCTTCTTATGTGAATCTGTTTGTTAACTATATATTATGCTTATTTAAAGTTTCAGAAACTGTATAATAAATGTTCTAACTGAAATAAAATAGTTATGTAGTAATGTTAAATGTATTTCCTGGCTTCCTCTTTCTGTTCTTACTCAGGTTCAAAATCATCATACCTGTTTATAAAATAATACATTCACTACCCCAAGCTCTGCAGTACCTCCAGGCAGCTATTGATTCATAGTAAGAGATTGATTGATTTATAAGAGAGTTACAAACAGGTCAAATGAGGTCAATGGTTTGAGTTTTGGGGTCAGATTCTTCTGTTAATTCTACTACAAGTCAAGTCTGTTGGTGGGAGGAGGTGAAAGGACAGATCCATCACTGTCACCCCAACAACATATCTCTCTCTCTTTCTCTGTCACCCCAACAACATATCGCTCTCTCTTTCTCTGTCACCCCAACAACATATCTCTCTCTCTTTCTCTGTCACCCCAACAACATATCTCTCTCTCTTTCTCTGTCACCCCAACAACATATCTCTCTCTCTTTCTCTGTCACCCCAACAACATATCTCTCTCTCTTTCTCTGTCACCCCAACAACATATCTCTCTCTCTTTCTCTGTCACCCCAACAACATATCTCTCTCTCTTTCTCTGTCACCCCAACAACATATCTCTCTCTCTTTCTCTGTCACCCCAACAACATATCTCTCTCTGTTTCTCTGTCACCCCAACAACATATCTCTCTCTCTTTCTCTGTCACCCCAACAACATATCTCTCTCTCTTTCTCTGTCACCACAACAACATATCTCTCTCTCTTTCTCTGTCACCCCAACAAAATATCTCTCTCTCTTTCTCTGTCACCACAACAACATATCTCTCTCTTTCTCTGTCACCCCAACAACATCTCTCTCCTTCTCTCTGTCACCCTACTTTGAGATACCTTGTTCTGTAGCAGTGCATACTGATCTGAATTGTTGGATGGATAGTTCTCTCTCCATGAGAATGCTGCTCTATTCATAGTTCTGCGGAACGTTTGATGGAATAACTGTGGTGCTTCCTCTACAGATAGATATCACTTATGCCTGCCAAAGATTCTGTTTATAGATAAGATGTTATAAAGAGGTAACTAGAGGTGACTGTCCCTGTCAGAGATGACCCTCAGTTGAAATCTGAATCTGAATCTGGATTTGAATCTGGATCTGAATCTGACTCGTTTGCAACATATCTCCAGGTAGTAGTCCAGATCAGGCCCCTGTCATCAGGGCAAATGAGTGGGTTGTGGCAGGCTAAAGAGAGGGGCTGGGCAGATCTAATCAAGGCTGGAGGGGGGGAGGAATTCCCTGTGGTCATTTCAGTCCACCCCACCCAGCCTTTTGCATTGTCATGGTGATTATTCCCTGTCAGTCCCGGACAGAACTGTCAATAGGGTCATTTCCTGACCAATCACCGTGACATAATGAAGTCTAAACACACAGGCAGGACAGAGGCTTTGTGGCCTCTGACAGTTGAAGGCTAGCTCTATTGAGTGCAACGGTCTCAGGGTGACCGGATGAATAGGTCATAAATGGCTTAAACCCCAAGGTTATCACTTAACTTCCATAAATCAACTTGAACACTGCCACTACCGAGAGAAGACTGGACCAGCAACTTCAGATGGTTCCAAAATACTTAGCTGTGCTTTCATCACTGTACAGGATGGGACTGATGGGACTTGTTTGAGTACATGCTCTACTGACTACTGTCAGGTCACTTATTGGGAGAGAGGTACGGAGAGAGGTATGGAGAGAAGTTTGGAGAGATGTTTGGAGAAAGGAAGGGGCCTATTTCTCTGGTTAGCCAAGCTTTTGCAGACAGAGGAGAAGGACAAGGGGGAGAAAGAGCAAAAGGAGGAGGGTGCCACTGGGGCCTCAACAATTATGAAGGACCTGGAGAGAAAGTGAGAGGGTGCAAGGGTCAAATCTCTTCTCCTAACTAATCAAACAAGGCCATGGGGGGGGGGGGGGGGGTAACGGTGGGGGCGGGAAGTGAGAGAGGAAGGGTGGGACTGTAACAGAGATGTCCACGTTAATCCCCAGTGTGAAGAGCACAGGCAGGTGGGCAGGGACCGCAGTAGTGCACACACTACATACACATACTATACACTACACACACTCACACCTACACTCATACACAGACACACACAGACATACGCCAGACTACGCACATACACTTACACACCAGCACTGGGAGAGAATGGAAGGAGCTCTTCTCCTGGATCACATGACCCTGGGAGTGTGTGTGAAACCACTCAAATCCCCATTGTTCCCCGGGGGGGCTGGCCCCATCTGAAAGGCTGTAGAAAGCCTGTAATCAGATTAAAGGTTGACGGGAAGGAGGGGGCTTTTGCGAGAGGGGGGGCTGTTCTCTAATCAGTACCTGCCATTGGAGTGCAGGAGAGGGGCTAAATAACACAGCGGGGGCTGGGGGCACCGGAGAACTGGGGGGACAAATTGGCCTGTTGTTGGAGGAGGAAAACGGGGTGAGGAGTACAGAGGGGGTGGGGTGGGGATGGGGTCCTTACAATCAACGAGGCTGGAGTGTGGTAGAATGGGCTGGAGGGTAGGAAAGAGAAGGGGGGGGGTTTGAGATCTCCAAAGGTGGTGTCCCTCTCCCCTCCTGACCTGCCAATTATATCATTTTTGTGAGCTGATTGGGGCAGGCTGCAAGTTCCATCTGGTCTGATAGATGTGTGTGACACAGTCTTTGGTCTGCTGGCGGGTTTCACACTGGCCTCCCCTGGCCTCTGAATGGAGCTATCAGGGGCCTCCTCTGGACTAAATAGGACTCATCATCGCCCTGCTCCTCGAGAGCCTCGTCCTAGTCGGCCAGCCTGCACTCACTAATGACAGACAATGGCCGCCTCTCCCAGGTGGACCTGTAATAGAGGTTCCTCGTGGGCGAGCGGAACACTGAGGAGAACTCTACGTTCTCCTTCTATAAAGTAATGTGATCTACTCCATACCCACGGTGACGAGAGACGAATATAACTAAAAGATAGCTGCTGCTTCTATTTATTGTGAAGGATGTTCAATTGCTCCCCTAGAAGGAGACGAGAGGATGAGGGGAGTAGACCATGTTACACAATCCTAATGCTCTGCATCTTCCTATTGTGTGTTTCTACAGAGGGAATCATGCCAGAATGTAATGTATAAAGACGACTAAACTTTTCAGTACTGGTTGGCACAGTGCCACAGCAGCACACCTGTCTCTTCTCCCTTTGTAACTAACCAGTCTGTGTATCTTTGAAACCTGATTTTGCAGCACTGCTGGATTCCAGGCTCTGTCACAAGGCGTGGTTGCTTGGTTCAACTGTAGCTATAAACACCTGTAAGAGTTCAAGAGTGAGGAATTTGAAGTGATGAGTGTGAGAGTGAAGGAGAACAGAGATAATAAGATAATAGAAAGAGAGAGAGAGATTGTGTCAATAGACAGTAAGAGGTGCATAATTAATTAATGCTCCATCGTTTGTCCTAAGTTTGTTCAGCATTTATCTGAAGACCTCTTCCACTTAGTGGACTGATGTGTGACTAAAGATATAGCCCTCTTTCTCCTCCTCCTTTTCCTCTCCTCCTTCTCCTCATTTCCCTACTTTTCTCCTTCTACTCTATCTGCTCTCCTCCTTCTCTTCCTCCTCCATTCCTCTATCATTGTCATCACAACTCTCATTTCTTAATTAAATGTCCACACACCAGCTGAACACTGGGATGCAAGCATGTTTCGAGGGTCCATGTGTTAGTATCTGATTGGCTGGTGGATTGGGGTGACTCTGTATAGACACCAGAGTAAGGGCCAGAGCTCGACCCGACTTTGATTCACACACAAAGCAGTCTCATCGCTGCTGGTGTGAAAATGAACTGGCTCCTTTACAAGGATGTGAGAATGGTCAGAGCTGAAAGGGTTAGCCAATTAGGTGCTCCACCTGCATCTGGACTAAAATCTCAGCGGGAAAGCAGGGGGCAGGGCCAGCCTC
The DNA here is from genome assembly GCF_963692335.1 of Osmerus eperlanus. Taxonomy (NCBI): domain Eukaryota; kingdom Metazoa; phylum Chordata; class Actinopteri; order Osmeriformes; family Osmeridae; genus Osmerus; species Osmerus eperlanus. The sequence goes on from NC_085027.1 coordinate 7,520,991, forward strand.
TGATTGAAGAGCCGATAATCAGTCAGCCAAATCATTTTCTTTGTTGGATAAGCAGGCTGACGCAGAGATCAATGGTGAGAAAGACCATAACTGACCCCGGGTCTTGTGAAGCTGCTGTGAATGGCCGTAACTGGCCGCAGCTTTCGCTGTGAACCCTGGAGTGCGGAGCAACCAGCCAGTAATTAGGTCTCGTGCAAAGTGTGACAGGTGGATGCCAGAGTGTGTGTGAAGTGGCCAAAGGCACTGCTGCATCCCCACCTCTGGAACTAGAGAGTTCTGGTGACGACAAACTGTTCTGCGGTATGATGCTATGATGGTATGATGAATACAAGCTGGAATGTCACCCACCTTATTTGGATGTTACAGTAATTAACACCATGTGCCCTGCGGTGGTTCCCTGGCAGAGGATCAAAGCCGTAAGCCATGGCCAACCTCAACAGTCCCTATCAATATTACTTCATAGGGCCAAGTTTTACTGCATATTCCTGTACTATACTGTGCAGCACCATCACTCTCTCTTGAGGCTCCAGGCAGAAGTACCTTAACATGGGATGAATGAAGTATGCTGTAAACACTTGTTGTCCTACTGTTGAACGTATACCAGTATGTTGAATTGTGAGCCCAACATTAATTTGCATGTCCAATGTTGGGGGACCACATTTCCCAGCACCACTCAGACTTGTTGTGTGATGACGGAGAGATGATTCACCACGACGGCTTGTATTTCGAAGCTGTCAGAGTGATTTGTGGCTCTCCGGTGTTCTGAGAGCAGATTCATGCAGTATTTCAGGCCGGGAACAGGATATTGACAGTCACTTTGGAGGGACTGCGTCAGACACATTTCTGTGTTTATTCAGCTGTATAAGTTGACTTACGTTGATAAATCAGGTGTGAGAAACAAGAACACAAACTAGTTCCGGTGTTTGTTATTGTTTTGAACACTAGTTCAGATCCTTGATGTCGGCTTTTTGCAGTGGTCAGAAGTGGAGAACAGCTGGTCGACCATCTGTTTGTGTGTGTGCATGTGTATGTGTGTGAGCGTGTGTGAGTGTGTGTTTCTAACGGAATAGACTAGGGTTGCTGATAATGAGGGGTTTGAGGACCTGAATGCAAGGCGTGTCTCCCAGCCCAGTGCACCGCTGATCCTGACTAATGGATCGGAAGAAACTGATTGACTGACTTTGGGAAGCTTTTCAGACTAATTTAGCTCAGTTAAGTTTCTCAGAACTCAGAAATCTCTTTTTGACCATAGTTAATGGTACATCTCTTTCCCTGAACAGGGTGCTAATAATCCTGAACGTGAATGATTGTCTGTTACACTGAAACATTATTCTTCTATAGACGACCCGGTCCTTTCCATCTTCCAACTTCCATAGAAAAAAACTACTGATTAGTTATGATATTATCTTCCAAGTTTCCCCTCTCTCTTTTGCACCTGGGATAAGAGACTTAGCACACCAGGGCTGTCCTAGCCAGGCCATCAGACATACTTCACACTAGACAAATAAAGAGGCCTTTTCAGTCGGGCATAGAGAAGGCCCTTGCATCGCTGCAGGGCCCCGTTGCTAAGGCGTTAGGCCTTTCTATTGCCAGGCTTCTGTTGCTAGGGATGGTGCCTCTCTCTCACTGCAGGTTGGTTGCTAGGCAAGGCGAAGAGCTGGAAAGTGCATGCGCCTGGGTCTGGCTGTATTGTTCTGCCCGGCGAGACATCTCTGTCCGACAGGAGCCATGATTGACATTTCCCTGCCTGCCTCACGATGGCCTCCTGCCCCTGGGGGACCTGGAACCTGCTGGGTGGCAATCACACACACACACACACTCACGCACACATACACTCACTCACTCACACACATACTTACTCACTCACTCACTCACTCACTCACACCCACACTCACTGACACACACAGACACACAGACACACATGCTGTATCTTTGAATGAGTTGGAGTGGGTGAGTCCGTCAGGGTGGGCCTGCTTGACTCTTCAGTGAAAGCACACATTCTTTCACAGCCAGGGGATGGTCACAGGCATTGTCACTTGTCATCCAGTTAGAGTCTGTGGAGACTGTTCAGTCCACAGAGAAGCCCCTTGTCTCTCTCCAGGTACACCAGCCATGTCTCAGGAAGGTTGATGAACCTGACACTTGTTTTTACAATAATTCAAGCATACCGGGTTGCTCTGTAAGGAAGGCCAATCAAGATGCAATGACTGAAGTGACACAATACCTAAAAGCCTTCGAGATCTACAAGATGCTTTGACTGTGTCTGGATTCTCCTAGAATCCTACAGCATTTTCTGTACAGACAGCTGGTATATCCTTCCTAACACATTCTTATGCATGCAAATGAGAGGGGAGGGGCCTGTCTGTGGGCGATCAGACTGTCCAGCAGTGACTGGCGGAGAGATGAAAGGGAGCGAGAGAGACAGAAAGGGCCCGCTACTGCCCACAGCGTCCCTGTGGAGTTGGGAGAAAACCTGAAAGTGGCCCCTGGTGGCCCCTTCTTACCACCAGACATGCATATTCAGTGACACATGCAGATGTATGCAGAGTGAGAGGCGTGGGAGTAGAGGTTTATGAAGCTGTGGTCTGGCTGACTGTCAGGGACAAAAAGCAGAGTACATGCCTGTCTTCACTGAGGCACAGACTCTGGACCAGGGGAAGGCGGGGCGAGGGTGGATGGGGGGGATGCACAGTGAGTGGCTGGAGGTATGACAGCTTCAATGGGGTTCCAGACATCGAGGTTAGATGTCATTCTTTGCCAGTGGGCTGATGTTGTGGAGGGCCCAATAGCTGTTGCATGTCACCCAATGCGTGGGAATGAATTTCAGATTTGATCGGACGTGGATGTCAACACCCTGATCCTCTGTCCTCTGGGCAGTGGTGAGGTTGCAAACAGGATTTTGTAAATGTTACAGGATTAAGTATGTCAAAATGATGACAATGATGATTTACAACTAACATGGATAAATCTTCCACTCTTTACTGCTACTTTTTGTAGAACAGAAAACTGTTCTACAAAAGCTAGATTTTAAATCTAGAACATTCAAACCTATAACTCCATTGGGTGATTTCTGGACATTGGAAACCCATCATAATATAAATGACTTTTTATCTAGACTTTCTACTCTAATATTAAGTATTGAAACAGCCTTTACTCTTGACAGCTTAGTTTAGTTGCTTTCAGAGGGTTTCAGCTGCACTGCTTGCAGTTCACAGGCAGGCAGACAGGGGGCAACCTACTCACACTGCAAAAACAGACAAGTGCATTGGAGGCAAGGAGAGCAGGGGAGAAGGAGGGAGGGAGGGAGCGGGGAAAGAGGGGTGTGTGAGTGTTCTCTGAGGAGGGGTGGGTGTTTGGGTGAAAAGAGACAGCGTGTGTATTGTTGGAGCCCCTGACTCGCCACCCTGGAGAGATCCCGGTTCCCACGGTCCACTCAGAAAACAAACGCACCCCCCCCCCCCTCACAGGCAAACACACACACACGGTGATGTCATTAATTACCATAAAAATGAGTGCGACAGCGAGCGAGCGTGCGTCTGCCAGCAAGTGTTGTGTGTGTGTGTGTGTGTGTGTGAGAGAGAGAGGGAATCGGAGGGAACGAGAGAAAGAAAGAAACCATTGTCTGCCTTGAAAATAAAGAAATCTCCACTGAACCATTGTAAATGAGGAAGGCAGAAAAATGAACCAAAATACGAGGCTGTGTGAGTGAGAGCTGTGCTGTCACATCCTGTCAGGGTCTAACAAAACCTGATGTCCACAACCTGCCCTTCAAGGCCACTGGCACACACCCTGCCTCTCTCCCAGACGCTGGCACACACCCTGCCTCTCTCTGGGCCACTGGCATACCCTGCCCCTGTGTGTGTGTGTGTATGTGTGTGTGTGTCTGTGTCTGTGTGTGTACTTGTGTATTTGTATGAGTGCATTCGCGTTTGTGTGTGTGAGCACGTCATATATTATGACACAAAGCATATTGGTCAACAATGCGACCATAAACAAACTAACAGAACATTATTTTGTGTTTCACATAAATGCATGTATAAGTGTTTTAATTTTCAAGTGAAAAGTAAACCATAAGGTATTTCTGAACAATGAAATTCTTTGGCAAAAAAAATAATATCCTAAATCATTATATACACACTTACCTTATAAATACATCTGTATGTACATTACATGTATACAGTCTATAAATCACTAAAAATAAAACATTTTCTTTTGAGGATCACAGTGTTCTGGAATGTGTGTGACATGCTCCAGAACTCAAGGTACCTTCATCAGAGTAGTGTTGTGTTAGCAGAAAAGTCCTCACGACACCAGTCTGCCAGCTCTCTTTGAGCAGGGACTCACATTCCTGTTTATTAAATGTGCAGCCACATGAATGCATGGGAGCCCACCTCATCAAAGCCCAAACAGATAATTGCTACTATTTGATCTGCAGTCTCTCCAAGGACATTCAGTGGTAATTAGAAGCTCTGATTGGAGCAAAAGCGGGGGACGGAGGGAGGGACGTGAGCTTTGTCTGTCCTGCTCCGAGTTCTGTTCTCAGGGCTCCGCGTTCTGTCGACGCTGCCGGGATCAGAGTCCCACAGTCTGAGAGGCTCCTTGTGTCTGGACGAGGTCTGTCTCTGTCTCTGGGAGAATGTTCATCTGGCCCTTATCCTCCCAACTCATCAGGCATCCAAATGAACAGAAACAATGCAGAGCATTGAGGGTGGGAGATGGACAAACTGAGGCCCTTTGCACTGACTGCTAATGTTTATGGAGTGCGGGAAGTCTTAACAGAGAACTTGTTGTTAAACTCATTATGGTAGCCAGGCATGCTACCTTTAGAGCGAGGGCCACACAGCTCTGTTGGTTTGTTAGCTTGGGTCTTTGTGTTGTGTTTGTGTGTTTGTGTGTATACAGTATGTGTGTGTGGCGGCGAAACAAATGGAGGGAGAGAGATAGCGATACAGAAAATGTGTGTGTGTGCATGTAAATGTGAGAGAGAGCAAGAGAAAGAAGGAGAATATGAAAAGAAAATATTGGCAAAAACGTACAAAAAGCAATAAAAGGGAAAACACTGTCAAATGAAAACATGTTTATTTCATTCATGACAAATACTGATCAAATAATGAAGGAATATCTCAAGAAGTATCATTAGAAAGACAAATCCCTTGCTCCCCAAACACCTACTGTACAACCTGGCGAGGCTGACACATCTAGAGGATGGAGAGGCTGAGACAGGTGTTACCAGCAGATGGTGCCACTGTGGCACAGACGGGCTGCATGCATCTGCGCCTCAGGATGCTGCGGGCAATACATACATTTTAAAGACTACTTTTTTAGTTCATTTGGAACGATTTACATTACCAACACAATTTATTCATATGCAACTTTATTAGCCTATTTTAGAACAGTCTACATTCGTAACCCAATACATTCATGTGCAGCTTTATTATTTCATTTTACTGTAGAACAGTGTCAATTCCTAACCCAATACATTCATACAAAACTTAATTCTTTTTTTTAAAGTCTACATTCTCAACACAATACATGTATATACAACTTGATATATTTATTTTGGAATAGTTTAGATACCCAACCTTCTACTAGCATGTTGCAGCCGAGCTAAGAGGGGCAGTAGCAGGTCAGCTGGTGCCAGCTCAGGCTGCATCACACAGACTCCTGCCTCTGCTGCTTCCTGCTTTGACAAGATAAGACATGTTCACATCTCCAGGTGTGTATGTGTGTGTGTTGGAGTGTGTGTGTGTGTGCGTGTGTGTGTGTGTGGGGGGGGGGGGGTTGAGGTTGGTCCTCCAGTGTTTAATGGGCCATGTAGATAACGGTGTGCATGCACATACAAATTAAACATACATAATTGAAATCATGTTTATGTAGAAATGGTCACAATATTTTTGTTTCTTCCTATTAATAAGAGACATGAAGTGGATTTAAAATGGTGGTTTGCCTGAATTACTACGGAGCTGTTAGTCAGTAACATAATTTATATGTAAATTCAATAACTTAATGTTTTAATCATTCACAAAGTTCAAGAGTTCACAGGTCAATGCAGACAAAGATTTCACAGGCAGTTCTTTCCTTGAGGTAGCTTCAGAAACAAAGATAAAGTCCTTACTAAAAGCATGTCCTTTTTTATACCAAACGTTTCATGGGCATATCTGCACAATGTCCCCCTTTAGACTCTACAACTCTCATCAGGGATTCCTCCAGTCTGCCAGGGGAAAACCAGTCTGACTGAAGGCAAGAGAACTGTTGTGGCATCCTCACACCCACCCAGGCATAATGGAGGGCTTACCCTGTTCCTCCCATTTATTTCCACACCTTTTAGAGAGAATGAGAGGGGGATAGTCAGTTCTCAAGTCAGTTCTTGTTGTGAGAGTCCAGGCAGTGGTGCTGGACGTGCTAGGGCCTGAATTTATTAGCATGCTGTAGCTGTCCCACCCCAAGCACCAGCACCCCCCCCCCCTCCCTTCTTACACCCTTTTCCTCAATATCTTTCGTCCTCTTTCTCTCCTCTCTCTCTCTCTTCTCTCTCTCTCTCTCTCTCTCTCTCTCTCTCTCTCTCTCTCTCTCTCTCTCTCTCTTTCTCTCTCTCTCTCTCTCTCTCTCTCTCTCTCTCTCTCTCTCTCTCTCTCTCTCCTCTCTCCCTCTCTCTCTCTCTCTCTCTCTCTCTCCATCTCTCTGTTGTTCTCACTCTCATCCTCTCTTAGGACGATTGCTCCACTGTGTGACTTCCTCCTCTATCAACATGAACTCCTCCTCACATCACCAATATACCCTTAAACACTGCAGTGAATGGAAGCCTCTGTGAACTAACCACACAGTGGAAAATTAGCATTGGTACCTGCGAGAGTGGCGCTCACAGTGAGTGTAGGAAAGTCAGATCTCCCATCTCCAGACGAACAGTTTATTAATTTGTGGCTACTCTGCTCACAGCCTTAAAGAAGAGAAGAAAGTAGGCAGAAGTTTTAAATGGAATTAGAATGTACTTCTAGAGCCGAACTCTAAGCCACTACTAATAGGCATGGCGCAGTAAATTGCCCAGGCTCTCTGCGCAAAATAATATAGTCTTCCTATAATCTGAAATTTACGTCATGTTACATGACGTAAAATACATATCAAATTTTCGAAACACTCGTGAGAAAAAGGCTAATTGCACATGCCTGCAGCTATTCAACCAGATACAAAATTATGATAAGCAATAGCCCCACATTCGATTCAAAGACTGCATTGAAGAATAATTTAAATAAAATGTCATAAAAAGATGAGTATCATAATTTCACTTACGTATATACCGCGGATTTAAATGGACATCTATAGCGCTAAGTGACAATAATGGAAGGAAAACATCCCACATCCTTGTTTTGAATAGTTCATCTGTATTAGTCAAAAGTTAATTGTTACATCACAATATAACAAGACAAACAACCGTAAGAACGCTTTAACCAACAGTTGGTAAAATAATAATAATGACATTTAGAGTAGCAATAGTTTTTTGGGGATTACTTTAAAGTGACTCTACACATCCTTGGAGAATATTTCTTTAGGCTATCATTTTCAAACTAAAAATCCTTTCTAATGTATGCTGTAAATGCATTCAGAGGTTGTCGTGAGACTAAACCCCAAAACAAGTACTAGTATTAATCAAATTCATATATGTCTATATTTTTTGAGTTCGTAGGATTGGATACGTTTGGGTCAAGGACAACTTTAACAGAATTAATGTATTTATTGTTGAAGCCTACTTTCATGTTAAAATGGATCATTTCCTCATCCCTAAAATTGCAGCTTTGAATACAAATCGAAAAGAATGAACAACATATGCAATTGGCTACATTTTCGATTCTTCCAGGACTGAAATATAATTTTCGATGCCTAATTAAAACATGCCTATGAGACACTAGCCATTTAGTCTCCTATCTCTTCAGAAATATTAAATCATGATATGACATTAGCTATAGACTTTATAGCTCAAACTTTAAAGCGCTGTATCTTATCTTATGTCATTGTGAAAGCAATGTTTTATAATATTGATACAGCTGAGTGACTGTCAGTCGGAGATTCCAACTGATAGACTAAGTCCAATCTGTCAACTCCAGAAACATTGACTTTGTTCTTCTTCACAATGAAACCATAGAAAATATTTGATCATCTCAGTTTCGCTACTCAATTTTTTAGAACATTTTTCATTTGATATGAATCTTATAGCCTATTGGTAAATTCAAGATTCCAGTTGGACTGGTAGGAATCAAAATGACAATGTAGCACTGCGCTGCAACACTGCAAGTTACAGCAGAGGCTGTAGGCTAACTATTTCTCGGCTAATGTTATTAAATCGAGAACACGGGGCCAGCTGGAATATTCCACGCAACTCCTGGACTAAGTAATGTAAATTATAGTTATAAAGGCGGCTGTGCAGCCTATTGCGTGATTTGCCTCCGGCTTAAAATCGTTGGTTTGGGACGCTGCCATTCAGAACAAAAAGTTTGAGAAATTGATCAGATTATGAATATATGTGATTGTTATTGTTGTAAATCTATGCATGGCCTAGTGTTGAACGCTATTGCAAGTGTTTTTGTTTGGAAGGGGAATTTTGTTTATTGGTACCTACGCAGACAGGATTCAGCACCACTTTGCATTGGACAGCAACCACACTTGATCTATGCGCGTGCGTGTTCTTGCATGTGTGCCTTAAAATCAGCTTTTCATATGCATTTCGGCATTTCGGATGGCATTGGCAATATAATTCATTTCTGTTTTGAGAAGTTGTTGAGCAAGATGCAACTCTGAACATTACCACAAAACCCAGTTCGTTTCATGGAAGTCATTCCCCTCTTTATTACATAACTGGAATAGAAGAGACTTGGGTCCACATACTTTTCCTCAAGCCCAAGAATATGTTTGTTATTTTTTGTTTTGTTATTAAGGCACAATAGACCACGATTTTATGAATTACTTTTATTAAGTGAATGTTCTAAATGTATGTCAAGAGTGTAATGTGTGTGAGTGTTTCTCTTGACAAATACCAGGCTTTTAGTCCTGGCCACTTGCCAAACATCCCACCTTGTTGTTGACCGGGTGCATTACCAGTGTAGCTGGCAACGTTGAAGGAGTAATTATGTATAAAGGGTTCCACTATGAGGTAAAAGCTGTTGCAGCGGAGCAGCAAGATAATTTCTAAAATGAAATTACACAAAAGAACATCGTATATTTTAATAAAGCCTTATAAAGATAAATTGATTTTGAGCAGATTGCTTTATGCGACGACAGTAAATCAAAGTAATAGGGCCACGTTTGAGGTAGCGCTAGCCATACACAGTATACCGCGAGGATAGGCTTGACCATAAGGTCTGCAGTTAATCAAGCTGCACAGTCTGGGCTGCTGAATGCAAAAGACAGTCCAAGGCAGTTTAAACCTTCGACAACTTTAGACTTCATGGTCACATATAACGTTCTGGTGCTGGTGAGTTGTCTGACTTTTTGGGGTCACTATTATCGAGCGTTAGGGCTGTGCACACAATCGTGGGCCTACATATGGACAGCACAGCGAAGAAGCTATGGGCTATACTACTAAGAGTCAGGGTCCCGTGCCCAGATGACTCCCCAGGCCCCCTGTCCACGTGTGTGTGAAAGCTCATTTGCGTGACTTGTCTCGGAGGCTTTGTGGGCTGCCAAGCAGTGAGGAATGCCGCTTCTTTCCTGAGGAGGTCGCCTCTGCTCCTAGACAGAAACTAATCTCATCCCTTAACCCTGTCGTTAAGGTACCGTTTGATCCTTCAGTTCCTCTGGCTGTGTGGGGCACTGTTCATAACTTGATATAATCTGGAGATTTCTCTTTTTCTCTCTACCTTCGTATCTTTCTCCCCCTCTTTCACTATTACACACACTAACTTTCTTTCTCTGGAACAAGCAATGTTTCAAGCCAACTTTGCTACTGCTTTTTGTTATGTCCTCATTCTGTCTCTCCCAATTGTCTTTCTTGCTCTATCTCTTTTTTCTGTGTGTAGTAGTGTGCACTTTATATATTTTATGTATGTACTGTGTACTTTCTTTATCTCCTTTTTTTGCATAGCCTATGCTACCTTTCATTTGGTCTTTTTTCTGTTTAGCATGAGTATGTTTGAGTGTGCGAGAGAAAGAGAGAAAGAGCTTTTCGTAATAGCGGTTCAATCATTTGCTCCATACTGTATGTTGAATCTTCAGACAGAGGCAGGTCTTCAGCCTCAGTGAGGTTCTCTCTTATTGTGAGATTGATCTGAAAAGACTGAAGAGTAAGCAAAAAGCGTTCTAATTGTATGGAAGCGCGGCTCATTCAGGTGATGAAAAGGGACTTGTAGTGTCATAGCAGCCCCTTAAATTTGCCAAATAAGGATCGGTAATGATGAGGTGAGAAGCAGTGAATGCCCTAAAACAAACTATATAGGAGCCCCACTAAAGCAGCCGGCAGCTTCAGATATATTAAATTACCATGATTAGGACTTTAGGCATGGTTCAAGCCTGTTTGAGAGGCTGGGGAGCCTGAAAGTGGTGCTATTCATGTCTGGGGAGGAGGGTCAATAGGTCGGGGAAGTTCACAGGGCCTGTTTCTATTCTTATGCTAACACAGACTACAGGCCCTAATGCTCACTGGCTTGGAAGACATAAATGATTGGGCAATAATCCGTAGCTCTCCATGGTGGGGGGAGTTGCTCTATAGCTAATTGCGCTCTGCCTGCTCCCCTTTCAGTGGGCTGGCAATAATGATGTCTGTAAAAAGACAGGGCTGTTTTCTCTGCTCCACTCTCTGTTCCCTACTTGCCGCTAGAAAGGTACACGATTGTGTTTTGATATCACTGCAGGCTGGAGATTTCAGAGGTTCCGTAGTAGCACTCTGACATCCTAGGACTCCTCTTCCTTCGCATTAGGACATTAATTGCTTACAGAACATTCTGAAGTTTGCTATAAGTGGGGGGGGAGGGGGGGTTAACACAAAACATTTTCTTATGGAAATACATTTGTTTTGCAGAACATGAGCAGATAGGAGTTGATGACAGGATGAGGTGTGTCTGGCAAAGTGTTGATATCTTGTCTGCCTTCCCACAACAACTGTGCAATTGTAATTCTAAAGCAACTTTGAGAGTGCAGCTATGTAAGAAACCTAAATTGTAACGACAAGTATTTCATTTATTTACATATCGTACCATCGCACACAAAGGAGTGTTTTGTTCCTCTGCGGCATGCCTGAAGATTAATTTCTCAGCAATGGTGAGTCGGAGGACCCTCAATGCCTCCCTGTACAATGGGGCCCATCTATCTCCTTATGACAAGCAGAAAATCTGAGCAGAACAAATGAATGAATACAAACGATCACCGAGTGCCATGAAACAGAACACCGGCAGTCAACCGCTCCTTAGGAGTTCTTCTGGTGATGTTTGGCCTGTCTGTCCGTCTGTCCGTCTGTCTGTCTGTCCGTCCGTCTGTCCGTCTGTCCGTCTGTCCGTCTGTCCTTCTGTCCGTCTGTCCGTCTGTCCTTCTGTCCGTCTGTCCTTCTGTCCGTCTGTCCGTCTGTCCGTCTGTCCTTCTGTCCGTCTGTCCGTCTGTCCGTCTGTCCGTCTGTCCGTCTGTCTGCATCTTACACACAAAGTATAATGACATCAGGCTTTCAACTGTGTTTTCACATGTATACTGTATTGTGTTCTATTTTATTCGAAGCTCACCTTCAGCAAGAGAAGGCAGGATTTCTTTCACTGTGGGGGCCTTGTTTTAGGACTTCAGAGATCAAAGGAAAATGTCAGTAGAAATCTTGTTCTTAATATTCAAGCATGTTTAAATCAAACACATACAAATGTGTCACAATCACAACTGACCAAACTTAGAGAAAACATCTATCAAAATCTCTAAACATAGCAATGCAACCTATTTCTAATAAAACCTTGTGCATCAAAGTCAAGCAATTTTTTCCATAGTGACATTAAATGTGGATCATAGTCCAAAACCATGTGTCAGAGTGTGATCACACATTCTCTGTCATCCTCAAATCACATCCCTCTCGTCAATAGACCATTCCTATTGGCCACTGGGGAATAGATGGGCCACCCACTTAAACCTGGGTTGTGACCTCTGACACTGTGTGTTCTGTAGGACCCTAGGGAGATGCATAGCAACACTCACATCTAGCAAGCTAACAAGTACCTGTCTGTCTACCCCCCAGTTGCATCCTTTAGATCTGTGGTCAATTCATTATGTATTTTAATATTTAACATTTCGTAAGTTGTATACAAATGTATACAACTTTTTTCTTTTTCTTTCTTGCTGTTTTGATATTTTAATTATAAATGTCAAACAAATTGTGTCCATGCAGTTGGGTGTCTTAATAAATTGCTTTTCAACAAATTATTTACAAAATGATCAAGTAAATACACAGTTTCAGACAATCATCACACCAGTGCACGGGCTAGCTGTGTGGGGTCAAGCTGTCCTCCCTGCCCTTTGAATGGACAGGTCATGTCTGGTGAGTGACCAGAGCAGAATTGTCTGGAAATTGCCATGTTGAGGAATGAGGACATAAACAAAGAATCCTTTCATTGTTTTTTTGTGATGTCTCCAATCAGCCGAACCAACATGACATGTTTATCATGGCTTACTTGAACTATTCATTTCCCATTTGCTCATTCTATGGTCCCTGGTACAATTAAAAAAATAATTAACTTCTCTTTTTAAGCTGTATTGCTGAATGGTTTATTGGTCCACTAACATAGCCTGTAGAATAAATTGCATAAATTCATGATTTGCATTACGTGTTATTAATTTGCTAATTTATAGATTGTACGATTTCGCCATGTTTAGATTTTTATTTTACTATTATCATAAGTATAGGTTATAATTTACCCCCCTACGTTTGGATTTTTTTTTACCGAAGTCGCGGTATATCCACTTCAACTATGTTCTTTCATGTACAAAGTAGCCTAGGTGTACAGAAATATGAGTCTAATGAGGGAGCTGTTGCTTTTACAAATCTTCGTTTTGAAATTAGACCTATCGTGAAATTACGATAGGTCGTATATCTTTCTGTGAAATTCCTATGTATTTTAACATTTATTTTGTTGTGAGGACATATTGTGCTTTCCGCTCATTTATCCTAGTTATCCTAAATAAAATGCAAATAAATGCTGACTAAATTAATCGTAGTTATTGGAATTATGGTAGATCATTTGACATTATATTATTTATGTTATATTCACGTTCACATCATTCGAGGTATGTCGACCTCGCTTTAGGGCCCTCCTGGGATATGTTTCGGGTCAACCTCAGATCCAGTGTCAGTGAACTCTTGGCCAAATTATTCTCTCGTGGACACGAGATGACCTTGCCATAAGTTGCTAGACGCTTCATGTTGGATGCGAACGGAGGCAATGTCATGCAAACCAGCAAAGGGACTGAAATTAATTGATCGCTTACCTTAATAATATACAAATCCATCTTGCTTCATGTTATGTAATGTAGCCTGATAGAGTGAACCATGTCGATCGCATCCTCTTCGGAAAAATGTGGTTTGGTGGGCTTGCATTTCCATGTAATAAAAAGGCATTTTACAGACCTCCACGCGCTGCTTGTTTTCAGACGCTGTCTGGAGTCAACTGTCGAATGAGGGGCGATACTCGCAATTAAGGCATAATTAAATCCTGCAAACAAGCCAGCCGGAGTCATCTGAAGGAGGTCTGCGTCTTCCTGCTGTAACTTCTCAAGTCTTCATACAAAGCATGATTGTTATTCTTTCATTCTTTTACAAACTAATAATGTGACAAGCAGTCTTGGATTGTTTTTGGTATTGACAGTCACACAATGGATTGGGATTCAAACATTTGTATCTGTAGAATTTTTGTTAATCATGTTTGTATAATTAAAAAAATCGTAGGCTACTAGAGTCATGTTTATAAGTTTCCTCCCAGCTCAGAGACCTGTCCATGGTCCTGGCAGACATCCTTTTAGATCACACTCTAAAGATCGTGCCTACAAACATTTGAAATCCAATAAAGACCAACAATAATCACAAATTCCTAAACATATTATTTATTTATTCATGTAGGGTACCACCATCACAACTCAATAAAATATATATATAATAAGAGTAAGACACACACATCACATTCATCATGTCCTTTAAATGTGCAGAACTGTCACAATTGTCCATCAAATATTCAGTGAATGAGAAGGCTATTTCGATCTGTGTCCGTATATTGAATTTCACAGCATTTCCTCTGCCTGTGCAATGCTGAATTGAAATACAAACATATTGCACATAGAAAGAGACATAACTGGATATGAAGGTTGGATTTGAAGGCTATCCATAGATAGTGAGTCATGTCCATCACATGATGGACCTGTCCTGATAGCCACTCTGATACCACAGCAAAATCAACAGTCCTTAAATAACAGACAACAGCAGATACTCATTTGCATAGGACAGTCAAGGATCTTTGTAGATATGACTGGAATTTCCCTTGCTACAGTTCCACTCAAAAACCCATCACAAAACATGGATCTGCATTTTGTGTGTGCATTTTCATATAATAGGACTACAATAATACTGTTTAGTATGGGACAGTGCATCCTGTGTGCAATACATATGCTTCTTATTTATGCAACTTCTGCAAATGAGGGGATTCTTCACAACGTCCTTTTCATGTGGATTTATGTATGGGGCAGAGCACAGAAATAGCATGTTCTCCATTTCTTCCTCCTCTTTCTGATCCTCCCCCTTTTGCTGTGACTCCTCCTCTTCCCCTTCTTCTCCCTCTTTATTATCTTCTTCCTCCTCATCTTGGCCTGGGAACACACAATGACAGATGCAAAATGTAAATCAATCACTTTTATCAAATGGCTGTTTTCCTAAATTCTCTAAATGTTTGAGAACACATTTTGCGTGTTTTGCATGGACATGTCAGTGTTGGTTCCTCCAGTCTGTCACCCACTTAACAAGTACAGCAGCTAAACAAATCTATCTGCATGTCTCCTCCAGTTCTGAATCCATGTGCAGAAGCTGTCTGCCCTGCGCCATTACCAATTTCACCAAATTATATATAGAGAGGTTTCTGGACAATTGAGTCCCACAGGGAGACTTTGCCAGACCCTTTCTCTGACAATTTTCACCCTCTCCCTCATTCAAACACTCTCTCTTTCTTTTTCTGCCTCCACAATACAGGATCTTTCTCTCTCTCTTTTCTTTTTTATGCTCCCCCTCAGCCTCAGACAGCATGCAGCTTATGCAAATCGTCAGCCTTTTATGCTCGATTCACGTCCTCAGACCTGAATGAGACCTCAACAAAACACACACACGCACAGGCACATATACACACACATGCTCTCCCTCCCGCGCTCATTCCTTGTCTTTCTTCCTATCGTCATCGTTTATTTAAATGTTACAGATACACACATCCCCCTGTGTGCTCCCTCAGACCCAGCCTCATCTTTACCCTCCATGTGGATCTGGGAGCTTACACCTGATTGGACGAGCCCAAGGATGGGAGCATGGCTCAAAGCTGTCAAAGCCTACCAATGCTGCACTGCTACTGTCCCAGGGAGTGAGGGATGGAGGGAAAGAGTGGGTTTGGGAGGCAAGGAAGGAAGGAAGGACAGAAAGATGGAGATAAGAATAGAGGGATGGTGGGTAGGATGGAAGAAGACAGTGAGGTAGGGAGGTATAGTGCATGAGAGATGGGAAGGGAGGTAGGGATTGATAGATGGATAGATGCTGTGAGTAGGTAACGGAGTTAGGGAGAGAAGCAGACGAAAGGGAGGAGAGGAGGAAGGGAGGGAGAAAGGAAGGGGAGGGCTAGCAGTCTGATGAATGTGAAATACTTTTTGCTCCTATGTTCCCAGGCTCTGGGACGAGTGTATGCGGGTGGGGGTGGAGGTGGGGGGATGGCTCGGGGGGAGACAGGTTGGGGGGTGGGAGGGGCAGGAGGGGCAGGAGGGGCAGGAGGGGAAGGATAAGGATGGGTGGGTGAGGGGGGGTGGGTGGGCAGGTCGCTGTGCCCAGCTGTACAGGAGCCTGGGGGACTTGTCTCACACACTCTGACAGGCTGTCCCATTCACCAGCACATAGCTGGGCCCGCCACCACTGCTGCCATAACAACCCCCAGCCCCTCTGCCATAGCAACGCCACGGAACACAGAGCCCCCCCAGTCTGGCTGCCTGGGACACTTTCATGGGGGAAGGAGTGGAGGAGAGGGGAAGGGGAGGGAGGGGAGGAGGGAGCATGGCTGGGATGGTGACAGAAGTAGATGAAGAAGTGTGGAGTCTGGATCAGGAGTCTAGACAGTCCCGTGAACTTGAACTTGACATACAGCCTTAATGGGAATGATGAGCCAAAAAACATTCTCGCTCTAAAGTTCACTTTGTTTTAATGTATTATATATGACATGGAACAATTATGTGGTCAGTAGGATAAAAATAAAATATTTTCTAAACGTCCTAATGTGAACTCAGTAAGGGCTGCATCTAAAGGCCCTGGTTCTCCGACCCACGCTGCCGTGGGAAAAAAAGACAAGTGAAAGATCCCCTGTCGTTGCTACAAATCTTAGAACAGCCTTGGTGGGATAATCCTGTTTATCTGCCAGATTAAGACAGGCTGCAGCTGAGCTGTCCTAGAGGGGGGAGAGAAGACAGGGAGACTAAAACACACAAGCTCCATGAAGGGAGAGAGTTCAGCCCGCTTAAGGGACAGGCTTTGACAATGACATTGACTTGAGGCTTTAATGACGGCTGTCAAATGAGTCAGAACCGCTGCTTTTGTGTTGTGTTGTTGGCTTTGGCCTGGGTCGGGTCATATGCTGTTTCGGGCCTGGAAACCTCATACTGTGTCAGGGGGTTATGCAGTGTAGGGCCATTCACTGGTGTATCACGAGACAGAGTCTGGAGGAGAATGTTGAGGCTCTCCATCCCCAGTCTGCTTTCATCATGGCTCGTCTCTCTCCAGAACACTAGACCTCATCAGAAGAGAGGGTTTTTTCAGAGGAACAATGGAAGTACTTTTGAAAAGCAGCACCTTGTTGTAGGTCTGATCTCTTGTCTTGTATTTGAATGGTTTTCCAGGAGACTTGGTGTGATGGAGGTTCCAGACCGATCCCAGACACCAGTTCACCCTCTCTACTCACACACCATCTGCAGCTGCAGACACATGGCTACTCAGACACATTCTCAGACACTTCAGCCCCTCCCCCTGCATACACACACACACACACACACACACTCAAGCATACGGACACAAAAAAATAAATCAATGCAAGCACTTCCACACACATACACAAATACAAAGACAGTAGACATACACAGGGGCATGCAATTTATCAGTCCACTATACTTCTGTCATACTGGGTAACTGTAACTCTCCCTCTTTAGTTTTTAAATGCATGACTCTCTAATAGCAGTATTGTATGGATGTTTGGCAGTGAAATATAGTTGCCCGCCCCCTGGTGAAAAAAACAACAACTTCCCCTTCCTTCTTTCTCTCTAATTCTCCCTCTCACAAACTACTTTTAGGAGGTTATAAATTTTGATCGCCATTTAATGAATAGTCTGTCTGACAGTGGCAGGACGGGATCCCTGTTAGCCGTCTGCCACCCTGCTCAAATGTGAGATTAGATTTCCAGCACCGATTTGTACTGTAACATTCTTTACAAAATAAGCTTCTCAATGGGATATTTGTTGTTTTGCTCATCCTGTTTCAGTGAAAGGGAATCATTCCAAAATACATATATAATTCCATTGAAAATTGTAAATGAGTGCACATTTATGAGAGGCATAGAACATTAGGCTTACTCTGAGATGTGCCTGGAGACGTACATCTAATATTCTCTCTCTCTCTCTCTCTCTCTCTCTCTCTCTCTCTCTCTCTCTCTCTCTCTCTCACACACACACACACACACACACACAAAATCGCATACACCCACACTCACACCAAAACTCTCACACATATAGACATAAATATCAAGAAAACAAAGGGGACCATCCTGACTGCGTTGCTAATTCATGCATGTGTCTGGTTTGGGGCTCCTCTCCCAGCCCTGTCCCCCCAGTGTCTCCTGCAGCACCCACACAAGACACACAATGGTGGGAAAGAGGGGTGGTGGACCTCTGTCAAGTGCACTCCTCACAAAGCAGCTATTGTGGCAGAGGGGAGCCAGGAGCAGAATGATAATGTGGACCCTTGTGCAGTTTAGTATTTACCAACAGGCAAGATACAGCTGCAGAACCCAGCCTGTCTGCCTGGGTATACAGCTCTAGATCAAAGCTCACAGTCCTGCTCTTAACCTTGCTCTGCTCTGCTCTTAGTTTTGCTCTGCTCTGTATGTCAGCTTTCCTACTACTATGTACCATACCTATGACCATGGCAGAGGACTCTTGGTATTTAGTGTGTGCGCGCGTGTGCTCATGTGTGCAAGTGTGTGTGTATGTGCGTATGTGTGTGTATGTATACACACTGCAGACGGATGTAATCAAGCTGGCATTACACTGTCCCTATCCGTATAGAATACATCTCATTCAAATCAACACGCCTTTTGTTTCTGCCTCACAGGGTGTAATTAATGTCACTGATTAATTCCTTGTGTTTCCTTGGTTGTCTTGGGTGTGTGTGTGAAGCTGCAGCTTCTGCAATCACTGCTGAATCTACAAGCCACTGCTTTGGAGCTGTTCATGGTGCTGAATTAGATTCAGAGGACAATAGCTACAGTATTCACTGACAAGCCCCTGATTACATACCAACCAGCCTACTACCACATACACACAAGTCAATGCACACACACCAATGCACAGACACACATATGAGTACATATGCTATAGCCTACAATTAGGCGCAAACAATAAGTGTAAATGAAGGAGGGGAGCTGCATGTGAATAGTGTGGCCTTCCGTAAACATCTAGACACACTTTGCATGCGAATAATTCAATAAATATACAGTCTGTCAGTGGATTCTTCTATCTATAAACAGTTATACACAGCAAGTAATTTGTTTTGAGAGTGTGATAAATATACCAGACAGCCCTCTGAACTGTGTGACTCATTGTCATGGTCGATAACTGTCGGCTAATCAGCTCAATGCTCGAAAATTATTAATTAATTGATCAAAACAGCATATGATTAGCATTAATGATGTGCTGTGGCTTTGGATTATAAACTGTTAAATTGTCATATTGCACAAGGGCATACAAATACTTTCAATCTATTTTGCTCTCTGTCTTTCTCTGACACTATACATTTCGCTCTCATACTCTCGGGAGGATGCACACACTCACAAACTAGAGACACACATGCACACAAACACAAACATACATACGACCCCCCCAGACACACACACACACACACACACACAATGCCCTGAGATGTTCTAAATTATGTGGCAACATAAGATCCTTTGTAACGAGAGAATTAAACATTGTGTGTCTGCTCTTGTCCTCTGCCAATGGTTCTAATTTTTGGGTGCCCATCCCTGTATTCTACCCAGCGACCCATCTGCAATATAGAGGCCTTGAAAATATGCAAATCATGTCGGAGGAGGCCCCTCCCCCCTACAGAGAGGCTCCTTGTCTAATTAGAGCAGTCTTTGGTATTAAAGGCACAGCACTGCTTTTTGTATTAAAAGGCATGGCGGTTTTTCTTTAGCATATTAAAGGCAAGTGTATTCTTTGTTATGATATGAGAACAGTAATTTTGTATTGTGCCAACAATGAACATGCTGGTTATAATTTATGTATGATGTCTGTGTTATGGAAACAGAATGGAAAAGAGAAAGCCTTTCATCAAAAACCTGAGAGATTGTTTCCGAGGAAGTGTTTATGTATTTTCTGTCTCATGATGATGTTTTCTTTGCCTTTCATTGATGGATTCAAGCTTACAGTGCAAATAATTTCCCTTCAGCCTCACCCATTTGATTTAGTATTCACTTTGTATTTTAAGGTGTTGCTTGTACTTCCACATCACCATCAATGTTCAATAAAATCGGGGGGGAAATGTCAAAGTAGTTCACAATAGAGAAGGGTTACGGAGCACAAATAGACTTGAAATTATGTATTTTTTTCTTATAGTCTTGCTTAAATGATTACGGCAGAAAGAAATTCTAGCAGTGAATTTGGCCTTTCGTGGATATGCGTGTTGGTTTTAGGAGACAAAAAAAAGTGTAAAAAACTTAATATGACATTAGTTGCAGTATAATCAGCGATATTTCATGATGAACCCCAAAATTTGCATATCAAAGACAGTCGCAGTATTTCGAGCATGTCTCCAGCCGCGTTCTATGGAGCGTGGTTGCTGTGGGGCACTGCATGCGCTTGCCACTGAAAGTGAGTCTGCACCTTTAAATGGCACTCCGCGAGCTCTTCTCGTTTCTATGCAATTATGTTAATATGCGCTGCTTGTCTGGTCTTCTTCATTAACGGCTGTGCCTGCATTATTGTTTCATGTAGCCTATTTGTAATCCATGCAAACCGGGCTGCATTTTATTTTTCATGGTTTTATTTCTTAGAAATGTGTGTTTTACAGGGAGACCTGCAGTAGGCCTCCGTTTGAAGCCTTTTCTGCTCAGGATGAAGGTTTATTTACGGGTTTTCTATTGCAGCAAATTATCAAGGTCGTGCTTTGCATTCGTTTTTGTCGGACATCGATTGCAAAATAGAAAGACAAGGTCCTTACTTGATCAGTGAGTATGTGAATAATCTCTTGCTGTTTTCGACAGCAAATATAATCTGTAAATTTATGAGAAGATGCTTTAGATATTATTTAGCAGTTTCTCAATGTTTAAGAATAGTTTAATTCCAAATAAACGTGCTATTTAACCACCACATAAATCTACCATCTACCATTTATTTGCTTGTTAACACATACATTTACCAACATTCATTGTTTCTCAGTTGCCTGGCAACAACAGTCTGTCAAAGGAAGCAATTACTGGCCTTGCCATGAAAACGATTGCGTCTTCTGAGACCTTGATCCTTATTTACACAGGTAGTCTAGGCCTACACTACTCTTAAACTTCAACAGAACAGTGTGGGCTAAATCTACCAGGCCAGACATAATGTAACAACTAAAATAACTAAACTAAAAGCAAAAATAACTAGGCTATATTTTTCATAAAACAGTGGTCTGTAAATACAACATTTTTATGAAGCCCTTTGAAGAGGCTTATATCACAAAAACCTTGAAAGACTGACTTTTTGTGTAAAACACAATGTATGGATTAAACAAAACGGAAATATACAGACCTCCAATATCCCTATCAGTTTCGACAGCATGAGGGCCAGTATGAAGGCCTGGTGTATGAGCGTTTCAGTTCACAGGCTACTGACACATACAGGAGTTTCAGATGGTCTACAACGTGGACAGACACACAACATTTATGGTTTGTGAGTTACACTAAAATGACCAACTAAAAGAAGCAAGGTCTGGTTGTGACTGAGGGCCACAAGGACATCATTTTCTTTATGCTGCCTTGAGATGTAGTTTGGGAGATTGTAGACGTTTATGCGTATATGCTTGAGTGGGTGTGAGTTGGCGAGTGAGTGTGTGGAAGTGAATGTGTGTGTGTGTGTGTGTGTATTTGATTAAATACAATTATTTGATGCAAAAAATGAATTTCGAAAATAGACTATAAATATAGATACAGTATTGAACCGTGATGCTGAATTGTTGCACAATGACACAGTGATCAGGTGAAAGAACAGAACAACAGGAACATAAGTCAGTCTTCTCTGTGTCCTGGCCCTCTCAACCCCTCTCATCTATGCTCTCATCTATGTCCTCTATCTATGGGATGCTATGGAAGGAACAACTCTGATAGAACCAAATGATGCTTACCTCATGCCAACACAGCCATTTTAGGAGCAGCAGCAGAGGGAGATTTCTCCATCAAGATGGCTTCCGTGGCTCAGCTAAGTCAGTTCCATAGAGTCCTCTATCAGCAAGGGGGGGGGGGGCTGCTGTAACTGGCAGCTCCTTTGTCCCTGTTGGCACAGGGTGGGGGCGTCCTTAGTCGTCCGTTTCTCCCAGGGCACAGATGGCAGCAAAGGCTTCCGGTGATGGAGATTTAGGAGGAGAAGGATGAGAAGGAGGAGAAGACGGACTATTTTTCCCTCTTCTTTATTTTATTCTCCTCCTTTTTGGCGATTGGGCCACTTTCCCTCTCTACCATCCAGACCTGGTGTGGCACTGTGGAAAAAATAATGCACAAAACAGACCCCCTTTTATTACTATGCCATGCAAATGCCATGCAAATGCCATGGCAACTGCTCCATAACATCTTTCTGAAGAAATACAGGGACAGAATAATTGTGATTTCTTCGATAATTTCAAGCCACAATGAAATGACTGTTGTGAGAGTGAAGAGAGAGTCCCTCTCCTGGGCTGATGAAGCAGTGTTGATGTTAATGTAAGTGAATGATGCAGAGAGAATACTGCTATTTGGTGTAGTGTAATAGTAGTGGAAATTTGGCAAACAATATCAGCCCTATTGATTCCCTTGTGGTAGGTGTTGGTTTAGCACACATATGAGCCTCCTGTTGTTTCGAATTTCTGGATGGGTGTCAGAGCCGGAGAGACAAAAGAGAAGGAGCATCTAGCCAAGGTGGCTAATGTTTCTAATTAAGTACGTAGGAGGAGGGAAGTTCATCAGAAAGTGGTTAAATGGTGGAAAAAAAGATTTAAAAGAAAGTTGTTTATTACTCAAGACAGCTCTGAAAACTGTGGTGTTTATTCTGCCACGTTACTATGCTGGGAAGATCTAGGCTCTTCACTTTATTAGCCATGCATCCTGAGTTAGCCATAATCCAAACATGTACTTGAACATGTCCTCTATTATGGAATTAGGACATCAATCTAGTTTCTGGAGGACACATTTAAAATCTGCGTGGTATTATTTCAGGTGAACTGAATTTAGCATTAGTGAGGATGATTATCCTGTTGTCAGTCTGAAAAATTAAGACAGAAACACTAAACAATAGAGAAGGAGGAGAAGTAGAGAGCAGGACAGACAAAGAGTGTGAGCGTGAGAGAGAGAGAGAGAGAGAGAGAGAGAGAGAGAGAGAGAGAGAGAAAGAGAGAGAGAGAGAGAGGGGGGGGGGTGCTTCATCTTATGAGAGGAAGCATTTTTGAGGATCAGTGAGACTGGAAGGTGGCGGTATGAGGAGGAGGGAGTGGTTGTAAATAAAAAAAAGCAAGAGAAGATGAAACAGAGAGACAGACATGCTTGGTGTTAACACAACCTGGCATTCTGAGGGAGAGGAGTTCTAGCTAAAGCTGATGCTGAGGTTTCAGCATGTTTTACTTTCCTCCTCCCACCTCCTTCTTCTTTCTCCTGCTTCTGTCTCTGCAGTGAAGTACAAAGCTGAAGACAGCATGAGAACCTGCCAACTACTAGGAGCTGCCGGCCTGCATCTGGGTCATGCTGCCAGGAACAGCCGGCATGCAGCAGCCGCTAACACACACACACACACACATATTCATTTCCAGAGCAGCCGCAGCTCACACACACATCTTTATCTACAGCAGCCGCTGACACACACTCATCTTCTTCTCCAGCATGAGCTCAGCAACACTT
This sequence comes from Osmerus eperlanus, assembly GCF_963692335.1. Classification (NCBI taxonomy): domain Eukaryota; kingdom Metazoa; phylum Chordata; class Actinopteri; order Osmeriformes; family Osmeridae; genus Osmerus; species Osmerus eperlanus. The sequence goes on from NC_085027.1 coordinate 7,544,558, forward strand.
ATCTTCATCTCTGCTATTGGTTCACACTCCTCTTCATCACTTACTATGGGCTCATGTGCAGGAGCCTACTGGAAGCAGTGGGGAGGCATGAAGCCACCTGTCTCTACCTTCATCAGTTCACAACATGTGGTTTTTTAATCTCTCCTGTCTGCCTGTCAGTATACTCTCTATCTCTCTTTGTGAGCCTTCATCAGAGGAAGCACATATGATATATCACTAACGTGCATGCACATCATCCATGGGTTGGGCAATACATACCAGTCCAGAAACCTGACAGTGTGCTCCATGCTGCAGTCTCCCAGGCCAACTGCTACAGTAACAAGTACACTGGATCCACCTGAGGACAAAACCAAAACATTTTTTTTTTTAACTCAATTGTATTGCAGGATAATTTTTTCAAAAGAGAGGTAAAAAATGTAGGAAGATTATAACAATTATTTGATATTATTTAAAATATGTGATTGTAGTTTAAACCTAAACTAAAGTGTACAGTAACTTAAGTTCAAGTTGTTCTCAATAGGCCTGGTGAGCAGCTTCTTTCAAGAGTAAGGAACTGGGGAGAACAAGCAACGCCTGAAAACATCCCCACATAATGGTTGACCAGTGGAAATTCCAAAGTCTAGTGAGACAGGGCAGATAGACTATGCTTCCGTACGCCCGGTCGTGGGAAACGCTCATTCGGACGTTTCACAAATTCAGCACATCCTTCTTTACTGAATCAAAACCAATTAGCCACGACCGGTCGCCATCCATTCAGTTCCACGTACGCGGCCTTTGAGCGCCACTGTGGACTCTCGCTGGAAGTGGATATCAGTTGACTGAAAGAAAATGCATTCCGCATTTGGTTTACCGAGACACGTAATTGCAGTTGCCTTTAATTAAAGAGACAGCTCTAGGCACCTTGAGAGGAAAGACGCCGCCTACACAGGAAGGACGAAGCCGAAATATTGGGGATCGGCTACGTACTTCAATTTGGGCCAGGCCTTATTATTCTGATCTATTTATGCAGACTAGCGTAACGTAGTCACATGAGGGGCCAAATAATCTAGGCCTAAACATGGAAGTAATCGATATCTTTATTCTTAAATCGTTTCAAATGTCTTGTGAAAAAAGACCTCCACATTTCATCCACAAACAACGCATCCATTAACCAAAACATTTATTTTAAGGTGTTTTGATTTAGGACCACTTACCTAGTAGGCTAAAGCAGGCGATATGTAACAGAAGGTCTTGCATGGTAACTGCATATAGTTTGGTGTTTATTGTTAATTTGATCTGACCATAACAGGCGCAGGTTTGAAGGCCATTCCTACTTTCGGTTATCTAGCTTTATGACGGCCGAGTAACACTCATACAGCTAGATAACCAAAGATAGTAACAGACTCTTTGTCTTCTTGTAGACGTGCATGGGCCGGTTTTCTGTAGGTAATTCACCTATGAACATAAAGGAAGAAAGGGAATTTGTTTTACATTGGTGTTAATGTTGCGTTAGTCTATTCCCAGTGTCCCGACACAAGCAATGACATGTAAAGTAAAGGCTTATACAGAAGTAGCCTATGCTTGAATACAAAACAGATCATCTTGATCCAGCACTCATGTGGCTAGTATAATCACGTAGGACAGGAATTTGAGTAAGAGCTCCTTATCCGCATCTCATTGAGTTAGGCTATTCTCGCACATGGTCACATCATTAAAATATTCCCGGTCTGAAAGTGTAACAAGCTTCCCGCCTTTTCCGGGAGCCCCTCAAAATCCTGCATAATTTAAATCCTAATGATCTTGTAGGCTATCCCCAGCCTGACTACGGGTACCATATTACCAGTTTGGGCCTTTAATGCCTGCTAACTGTAGGCTTCTGCCCTTTGGGCCTGAATTTCTGCGTGAATTTAACAGGAGAGTGTGAAAACTAGGTCATAAAACTAGCACTGGAGCTCATGCTAGTAGGCTTGATCCACATCGGACAAGAATCTGATTAACTATCACACTGTAGTTCACGAGGCCTATATGAACGAAGCCAAACTCTAAATTGGCCTATATCTTAACTTCCTTCACCTTGTCCTTCACCGATCTCAAAGGGCAGGGTAGCCTATACTCAACAGGGCCATATGGGCCTAGTGTCATTAACATTTTCCACTATCATCATTCATTTAGCCTACTGTGTAAACTATTCAAATTTAGGCTACTAATTAAAAAAAAAAACTAGGTTATATAGCGAAAGGAGAACATTTACTTTTGTAAAATATAGTTGACTACACAATTAATTGACTTGTTATAGGCCTAACAATCAGCTGTCTGCGCATGTTTTTACTAACAACCCTGTGATGAACTCACGTTCCCCGTTATCAAACGTATTGCGTCATAGCCATTAATTGGGGAAAGTACCCAATAGCATGTATTGAGCAGTAGACAGAAGTACTCAACATTTAGTTCATAGGCTATACACTCAATATTTCAGGGGAGAGTGAAGTTTATCTTCCTGTTCCTGTGGTGCTCTGAAAACGAGGATGCTCCAACTTAGCAAAGGCACGATTCGTTAAAGCGTTATATTACGATAGGCTATAGCCTACTAAAGCTACATGTATCAAAACATCTTCGGTAGGCAGAGTGACAGACGCTTCTTCATCAAAACTTCAAATAATATATAGCCTTGTCAATTTTAGACGATAGCTCACACAATCGCACCACTTCTCCTGGCCCGCTGTCTTTAGAAGGGGAGTAATTTGCACCTCTCGTCTCCTCCGGGATGGGTCGAGACTGCTATAGTAACCTAAATGTGGCCTTGGCCGAAAGACCGGGGTCAGCTCCACCAGTTTGAAGCCAGACAGGTTGACACTGAGAGTAGCACATATATATGCCGCGTGTCGAGATGGCCTCTGCACACTTCTCACTTTCAGGTTCATTTGTTAGACCATTGGACTATTCATAAATCCTTTTTAGAATACAGAGAAACGCTCCAAAAGCAGTCTATAGGATACAGTCTGTGCTTCATCTGGAAGAAATGTCAAGTGTCTTTGCAATTTGTAAGAGTTGTTGCCTACATAACAGGGCTTAGCTATATTACTCAAAACTGATGCTGACTAGAATTTAATAAAATACTCTTACTTTTCAGAGTGAGAAATAGCGTGATCCTTTGCATCAAAAGAAGGACAGAACAATCACGTAGAAGGTAACGGTGTCGATTCCGGTAGAGGGGATTAGTATTAGTTTTGAGACGAACGGTATCATATTGTTTAAACTCTGAACAGAGGACAGGTACACACAAATCGATAAAATGTCTTCGTACAATGTCCGTGGCAGAGCTCCCGGGCGCAGTTGCTGCTTTACAAACGGTGCTGTCGATGCTCGAACCACGAACGACTGCGCGAAATCATCCTATTTCAAAAGATTCTGTATTTCCGAGGCAAGAAGATTCCTTGCGCCGTCACTTGTTTTCCATCGAATGAATGTGATAATAGATTGTCCCGTTATTCATTTGGAGTCTGATCGCGCTCCACCGTGGCCCGTATCCTTTTGAGGCTCACTGTGTCTTCAATGCTTTCCTCTCTCTAACCTGAAAGCTTGGACTTTTTTCTCTTTTTGCCTCATCCTCTGACAGTTCTCGCCTGCAGTGACGTCACATCAGAAGCAAGCTGCCGAGTGACCAATCAGATACTTAGGGGAGTGAGCGCCTGTGTGTGGTGCAAGTGAGGCGTGTGTGTGTGTGTGTGTGTGTGTGTGTGTGTGTGTGTGTGTGTGTGTGTACTTTAACGAATGTCAGAGGAGTCTTGTGGCGTTTTTACTTAACTTTCCATTTTGGCCTATACTAGCCTAATGTTGCATGAATTAAATGAAGATCCCTGCTACTGCAACTCTGATTTTGTTCTCAAGGTTGTCAAAAGGCTTTATTGCAATATAGCTCAACATACTTTGTTAATTCATTAGTTTGTGTACATGTGTGTTTGTGTGTGAGGGTGTGTGAGCAAGAGTGGATCTTATTACATGATCTCAATTAATAAGAGTCATCTTTGTGTGCGTGATTGTTTGTTCGTGTGTGTGTGTGTGTGTGTGTTTGCGTGTGTGCGTGCGTATGTGCGTGCGAAATGCTTGCTTCTCACACAATTAGCGACTGAGTACAATTATGGGTCATGACGTGTTAGCTCTTCGTGCAAAATAGGGCCTTTCTTCTTCAGTACAATCCATGCAGCCTTCACTTTCACATCAAATTCATTTGTGAGAATCCACGTTATAGCCAACGTTTCCTAAATCTCAGTTGAATTTATTCGTGGTAGCAAACAAGTGAGCGAGCAGCGAAGAAAATTAGATGTGTATTCCTTGCATATTTTAACGCAGCTAATTTATTGCTGAATGGTTTGCAAATATTTATAGCACGTCTGTTTGTGTTGTTAACTCACAGATGTAGGTCCCACTACCAAGCCATTCGTGTGAGAAATAGTGGTTGCAGATTTAGTATTTTACTGACCATGATAGGCCTTCTGATAGATAAACGTTTTAATGTTGACTAGTTACATCAGACGAGATATTCACACACTATCACACAGAACTCCAAGGCTTTGTTTCTGTGAATTTTGTTTGATATTCCGTTGATATCTCGATGCCTTATGTCTTAAAAATCATCAGCAAAGTTAAGTCGGTAGCCTAATGTAGGCTAAGTAATTGGAGGCAGAGGACCTAGGACTTACTGTAATGTAGGATAAAAAGACATCGAACCGGGACTGTAACCCTGATATTTTTTTTAACTGGAGCAAAATTATTTCGAGTAAGCTATTCATATAGGCTATGCCAGCCAATTAATTGCAATTAAGAAGTACAGTTTAGATCAAATTCCATTCACTATGTTTAAAAAAAGCATAGCACAGTTTTGCTTTTGAATGTGAAGTTATTGAATTTGAATATTCATGTAGCCTTTTGGGCGTAAGTAGGCCTAGCCTATAATATCCTATTCACTTGGTGTCCGATTTTGTGAAACGAGCACAACCGACAGCTCATGAAATGTGTATTAGGCCTAATAATTATTAAAACAATAGAATGGGTGTAGTATGGGGGTATTATTTTTTGGGGGTGGAATAGCGACTGAATCAGCGAGACAAAGTGTCACGAGAGCGCAATGAGAGGGACAGTTCTTGACCTTTAACCTGTATGGGCTTTTCTCATTACAAAGTGCTCCTTTCACGAGTGTCCGGTCTCTTCATTTACAGAGGGTCAGAGAGTCATATAAGGTTATATGAAGTGATCGTATGTTTAGCCTACAAGCAGGCCTATTACAAGCCTATTAGCCTAACCTATTGTTCCCACAGACAATACAAAGTCAATACGTTCAGACTGAATAGAAAATGAATTTATGAGCTTAATTAAATCCCGATAAAACACAAAGTAGCCTAGCCAAAGCCTATACAGGCCTTAGACTATAAAACGAAACCTGTATACACAATTCTTTTTTCAAATTTAGGGCACTCACTCAAATGTAACTTGTATCTTAAATTTCAAAGCAGATGCAGGCTTAATAGTCCAAAATGTGTTAATTTAATCGACCACCATAAACTCTGGGTTCACCTATTTTTGATATTGAATCATTTTGATCTATTTAATGAACGCCTGTTGTCGCTTGGGCGATGAGCTTGAAAAGAACACGTCATTGTAAGTGACGAGTGCGTGAACAAACCCAGAATGACTTGGGTTATAGCGGCCTCTAGCTGTATGATTCATTGATCTTGAATTGCCTTCTGGGATGTTTTGATGCAATTGTTTCATAATTATTTAATTAAAATAAAACGGTAGCATATATCTTGCATTATGTCGACCTATGTCGTTAAAAATACGTTCATACAATTAGGCTACATTGTAGCTTAGCGTATAGGCAATTTAATAATTTTTTGAAGATTTTCAGTGCCATGGTTTAGAACCATGAACTATGTTTCCAAATTAATAATAATAATATTTCCAACAAAGAAATATTGAATTAAAAGGTTTTGCTTTTATGATAAGCTATTTAATGCCTATATGTTTTAATTGAATGCATTTGACTACGGTTTCCATTGTATGAGGCTTTTCTGCGTCAGATGTAAATGCGTTCTCTACTGATTCACAATGGTAAAACGGCATATTATAAAATGTTGATAACTAATCCCGTAAAACGGTCTAATTACTTTTAACTATGCCATGGCCTTTATATAATTTGGCTCCGGTTCTCTCAACTTCCGCATTTACGCACTCTGTCTCTCTCTCTCTCTCTCTCTCTCTCTCTCTCTCTCTCTCTCTCTCTCTCTCTCTCTCTCTCACACACCCACACACACACACACGCACACACACACACACACACACACACACACACACACACAAACAGACGCACGCACGCACGCACGCACACAGATTCTCTCTCGCTCTCTGTCTCTTTTCTTTAATCTCCCACGGCTTTTATTTGAATAAACTTTAGGCCTTAAGAAGACTATCTGTAGGCTTACAATAGAAGAAAACAATAAAGCCTACAGTGTTTTCCTTCATATGATTTTATAAGATTTATAAGAACTCAGCCTTATTCCTCAATCCTCAAAAACACGCTTGAGATGTATTCTTACCTCTAAGGCCTGCAATCAGTCTACATCGTCGCAGTTTTACGTTTATGGAATTCAATCGTTTAATTTACGTAAATTAGTTGGCGTAGTAGTTAGTCCTCTGGCGCCATCTAGAGTTTGTATGAGTTCATTAAATGGACGAATTTTACCGACCATCCTTTCACAGATAGACTGTGTAGTATACCTCCAATTGTAGCCTAGACCTCTCCAAAGCTCCTGAGGTTCTTGGTTATATTCTACGAGTGTTTGATGATTGAGCAAAAGAGATAAGAAGAAAAAAAATCAGAAAACTAGGCTACTTCTGAGTCTAATGGTCTTGCAGCATTTACATTTTAGGAATATGTTGTCCAATTGTTTTGTAGCCTACATGGTTTGTACATGAGGACATGTACAACCAGCAGCTGAACAATGCGGTAGCAGTGACGTCACATAAATATGCATCTTTATAAAGCAAATTAGGCTGATGGCCGAGAAGCGGGCTAGTGGCGCAATGGATAACGCGTCTGACTACGGATCAGAAGATTCTAGGTTCGACTCCTGGCTAGCTCGATTTTTATTCTCTCACGAAATTGTCATCAAACTAATGTTATCTGTCTTATGGCCGATTATGATTGAAAATTAATCATCTTATGCATCAACAACAATTGTCTTGTATCCATAGGACCCAAGCAGTGACAGTAAAAACCTGGATGACTAGAGAAAAAATCAAATTTTATTAAAGTTATAACATTGAAAACAGTTGTAATGATGAATAGAGTTCAATGGTTTAAGACAAATTATACATTATGTGTAATCTGTGAATATAAAGGGATACATACTAGGTAAAAGTGCATGATAATAGAGATGAGTGGGCTTTCAACATTTACAGCATATGTAGAAAAACAAGCAGAGATTCATGACTTGGGGACTTAACAAACACAACATTATAATGATCATGGCAATAGTGAGAATAAAACACAACAATAAATGTTTTTCCCCAAACTGAGCTCTGGCTTGTGAATCCATCTGTTACACTGGGTTTTTCCTCACATCAATGATTGTATTGTTGGAGGTGAGGGGTCCGGTATTGAGGCTGGATCTGCGTGACTCTCTCCTGGACTTAGCCAGTGGAAGGGTGGGGGTGCCCCCCCAGGGTCCCGAGCCCACCTGTACCACACGGTGAACAGGCATCTCGCCAGTCGCCCTGAGCTGCAGCTCCTCCATGCCGCAGGGGTCCTCCGTGGGGAGGGAAGAGCGCCTCCAGGTGGCGGGTAGAGGTGCGTTCACCAGCTCCCTCATCTCCTCTCTGGATTTGGGGGGTCTCTCTGGCTCCCCACTCCCACTCCCGCTTCCACTCCCACTCTGGCTGCAGTCCTCTGGGCCTCTGCTCAGCCTCTCCACACTACCACAGCCTGCTGCCCTCCCCTCAGAGCCCAGTGAGCCCAGCACTGGGGAACACAAACACAGACAAACACTGTCATTAGCAAAATGACATGGCAGGATAACAGTTATAAATCTTATACCCCATGTTGCAGAATCATTTCACATAACATTACCCCCTGGGCATTTAAAATCAGATTTTTTAGTCAAGCTTATTATATAATATAATATTATATTATATAGTCACGTCAACATTACCTACAACAACACCTTTTCAAACTGCCTAAGGGTGATGCTGCTACATTACAGTTCCCATGACAGATACATTTATGTTTACTGAATAAACAGTGTTAATAGGATTCCCACCAAAGGCTTTTGTACCAAAGTTGTGAAAAAAACGTGGCAGAAGCTATTTTGGATTTGACAACTTGTAATTTCCAACCAACTGTGTTGCCGGGCAGACCAGTTCATTCAGACCCAGTGTTATGTGGGAGTGTGCTACCTCTGCCCGGGTCGCCAGGCGAGCAGGCCAGCCCACACAGCTCCCTCAGCCTGCTGCTCAGCTCCAGGTTGGCTGTCTTGTAGAGGTTCAGCTCCTTGCTGAGGTTATGGATCCAGCCCTCGTACTGCCTCTGACGGCCCGCCAGGCCCCCGTCCATTTGCTCTGCGGGGAAGGAGGGTAAACATGAGTGGGAAGCGAACACACGCAGAAGCTGGCACACACACACAAACACACACGCATACACACGTACATACAACCTGAGGAGATAATGACCGTGATGGGCGCTGACCTGCTGTGAGCCGGGGGGCGCCATGAGGGAACGGTAGACACACCACGCTGACAGGAAAATCAACTAACAGGGAGGGATCTTTTTGTGTGTGTGTAGTTTATTTCTTTGTGTGTGTATATCCATGTGTTTCTTTGTGTGTATCTCCATGTGTTTCTTTGTGTTTCTGTGCATGTGTGCGTATATCTCCATGCGTTTCTTTTTGTGTGTGTATCTGTGTGTGTTTGTGTATGCCTCTCTGTGTGTCTTTGTGTGTGTTTCTCCGTGTGTTTGTGTGTGTGTGTGTCTCCGTGCTGCCCACCTCGGCACTGCTGGAGCAGGAGCTGGATGCTCCTCTCGTGCTCCTTCTGCTGTTGGGTGAGCCGGCGGTCTGTGTCCAGCTGGGAGCGCTCCAGAGCGTTCTCCAGCCACTGCACCAGCTTCTGCTGCTCCTCCCCTCGCATCTCCACATCCGCCAGGGCCAGCTGAAGCTTACGCTCCTCCTCGCGCAGAGACACCACCTGTCCGCACACACACACACACACACACACACACAACACAGGGATGAACATACGAGGTGATGCACACACCAGCATGCACACACAGAAACATACACACATGCACACCTGAAGCTCGATAGCAGGTCTCCAGATGAACAGAACCTAGCAGGAATATATTTCCAGCCCATCCTAGTGGTGTTAGCTAAATCCACACACACATGCACGCACACACCTTGTCAAAGTACTTGCAGAGGAGGGCTCGTGTCTCGGAAGCCGACAGGTAGCTGAGCTTGGCCATGAGGTTCATCTCCCACTGAGAGAGCATGCTGGCCGAGGCTCGAAGCTGCCTCTGCCTCTGGGTGATGGCCTCGTTCTTGTACTCGATGGCTGCGTCCAGAGCCTCGATGGCCTCGTCCAGCTGGAACACAGTCCTCTCCTCCTGGAGACACACACACCAGAGGAGACCACGGTGGAGAGCACTACACACGCCACACAATTGTGTCTCTGTGTGTGATAGTGTAGGATTGTATTCATCGTGTGTGTGTCTAGGACGTGGGTTTGTAGGACTGTGTGTGTGTGTATGTGCTGACCTCAGGTGAGAGCAGGCTGCCTTGTCTCAGCTTGTCGTCCAGTTCCACCCTCTGCTTCAGCAGTGTGTCCTTCTCCTGCCGCAGGTTGGAGATCTCCTGGCGGATCTGCTGGGAGTCCTGGGCGCTGCCAGAGCGAAGCTGGCCGTTCCTCTCGCTCAGCTCCCGCTCCAGCGACTCGATACGCCCTGAGAGGGTCACCAGGTCCTGACTGAGGGCCTGGTGGAGGAGTGGGGGTGGGGTGGAGGAGTGGGGTGGGGTGGGGGTGGAGGAGTGGGGGAAAGGGAAAGAGAGGGAGAGGAAGTAAGCAAGGGGAAGAGAGAGGGTGAGAGCAGGCAGACCAAAGACATCTGCAGCCTTCTAGTATTCCATAAATGTATTAGGAATACAGGATGGCTGTATTTTTCATATCCTCAGTGCGATTTCATTGTGAGTGAGTGTGTGTGTGTGTGTGGGTACCTGGCTGGATCGTAGCCTCTTGGTCTCCAGGCCGCTGCGTTCTTGCAGCAGAGCCTCTTTCTTGAAGAGGATCTCCTCTCTCTTGGTCAGCTCCCCCTCCAGGTCCTCCAGACCCCTCCTCTGCTCCAGGACACGCTCCATCTCCTCGTCCAGCCAGCGCTTCTGCTCCTCGATCTTCTGCCCAGCACACACCACACACCCAGTCAGGACACAGACCCAAACCCTCAGCACCCAGACGCAGAACTAGACCTCATCCCTCAGGAGAACCAAACTAGATGTATGTGGTCCTCGAAACACACAACACTGGGATCAAGACCATTTCTGGCACGTGAAAACACACACAAGCAAATGTGTAACCACTCAAACAACCTCGCATCTCGTCACACACACCACTGTCCATCCACAAGTGACTGCCTCCCCAGCCACTCCATGTATTGATCCCCATTAACACGGCAGCCTGGTCCTCAACACTTCATCATGACGGCCACGAGGACGACCGCTGGAGGGAGACAGGCTGAAACAGGCAGCCACAGTCGAGAGGCTGAGTGAGAACGAGAAGTGTGAGAAGTGTGTGTGCGTTGTGTATGTGCCTGAATGTGTTTAGGTGTGTATGTGTGCAAGACTGTGTGTGTGTGTGTGTTGACATGAGGACCAGCTCAGACATGCATATAGGAAGCAGCCCATAGACTCTCCCCTCATGGAGCTCAGAGCGTGTAAGTGCCTGACAGAGCGTACAAACGCACTGTTACCGGGCGGGAAAGGAGTCTCTCCCAACCCTCCAGGGACTGTTCACTGAACATAGTCATAGAGTGGGTGACTGGCTTCCCTGGAAGACACTGGAGGCCATATTTGGAACAGAGATAAAGATGGCTTTTTGTATGTCCCTGTTGTTGTTGTTGTATATTATGGAAGAATGGTTATAAATGAGTTTTAGACATGTTACAGATGTAACAAACACATTCTAAACCTGTGTCAATGATTTGGACGTGTTGGAAGCGTGTTGGAGGCGTGTTGGAGTCACCTGCTGCTCCTCCAGGGAGATGACGGAGCCGTTGCTGCCGCTGCGCCGCTGCTTCTGGAAGGCTGCGATCTCCTCCGTCTTTATCCTCAGGATCTTCTGCTGCTGCTCATTCTTGATCTCCAGCTCCTGGAACCAGGGTGAGGGAGGGCAGGGTGAGGGAGGACAGGATGGAGGGTGGAAATGAAAAGATAAGAGGCATAGGGGGATTGATGGGAGGAAAGAGGAAGAAAGGGATGGAGTGTTATGGGAAGAAAAAAGGCACATACAGATAGAGGGGGAAAAAGGTTGGAAGACGGTGTGCGAGTTTGTCACGGTGTCAGCGTGTGACACATCTGTGTGTGTGTGTGTGTTCCCGTCGGCGTGGCACCTTGACTCGGTGCGTGCGCCTCTGCATCTCCGTCTCCAGGCGGCGTTTCTGCTGGCTCTCCTGGCGCAGCCTCCGCTGCAGCTGCTCCTGCTGCTGCCGCATGCTCTGCACGCTGCGCTCCAGCTCCCCCACGCGCCGCTCGCTCTGGGCCGACAGCGACGCCAGCCGCGCCGTGGCCCTCTGACGCTGGTTCAGGACCTGCACACACACACACACGGGGACAAGTCGCACACACACAGGGACGGGGCCGGCCAGACCAAAACACACACATTGCACACATCCGAACAGGTTCAAGCGCACACACACAGCAAGCATGCAGAGACACACACACACACACACACACAGTTGAACATAATGATCTTCTTACATATGTATGAGTCTGATGGGAGCTTTAACCCTGGGTTAAGTTGTGTAGGTGTGTTGGTTCAGCTGCTGAGGGCGTTTAGTCCTGAATTACCCCTGAGTTCTGCTTCTGCATGTTCTCTTTCTCTCCAATATGTGTACTTGTTTGGGTCTATCTCCTCTGAGAGTGTCAGTGTGTGTGTGTGTGTGTGTGTGTGTGTATGTGTGAGGTGTGAGTGGTGTGTTTGATTGTATGTGTGTGTGTGTCCTTGTGTAGCCTCAGGGTCCGGTTCTGAATGCGGCCGGGGCGTAGGAGTCTGACCTGAACTTTGCTCTGAGCGGCAGCGATCTTCCTGCGACACTCCTGGGCGCGCGTGCGGTCCGAGGCGCCGCTGCTCTCCCTCTCCTGGCGCTCCAGCTCCTGCAGCTGCCGCTGCGCCTCCTGCAGCTCCTGGCGGGCCTGCTCCGCCTCGCCCTCCAGGGCCACGATCTTACGGCTGTACTGCTTGTTCAGGGCCTGCGCGTCCTTACCTACACACACAGATAATCACAGTATTAGATTTACACACACACACACACACAGGGGGGAGGCAATTGGAGGGGGGAGGAAAGGAGGGGCTGTTAACAAAGTGTGTACTGACCTGTCTTGACTAGCTCCCTGATCAGCTCCTCCTTCATGCGGATGGTGACTGACAGCTCCCTGATCTTCTGCTGGGCCTGCATGAGCCCCAGCTCCGACCCCCCCAGACCCACCGAGCTCTCACCTACACTGGAGTTAGCTGCACACACACACACACACACACACACACACACACGACGGACAGACAGGCAAACGGCAAATAACAACTATGATTAACCGTGAGACAGAGAGATCAGCGGGATCCATTCAGGGAACCGGTGGAGGAGAATGTGTCTCTCAGTGGGGTATTGATCAGGAGGGGGCGTCCCGCCGGGGGTCTTACATGGTCGTCTGGTGCAGAAGGAGGTGGGCAGCTGCTCTGATAATGCAGGCTGAGAGCCCAACCCCCTCCCTGCTGTTGACACACCCTCCCGCTTGGACAATGTCTGGTTCATCTGTCTAACAAAAAAGAGAAGACACTTTACAAACATGGCAAAACACATATCAGTAAACAGAATAGCGCCAACAAGAGGAGAGGGGAGCAGAAGAGAGGAGAAGAGAGAGGGGAGCAGAAGAGAGGAGAAGAGAGAGGGGAGCAGAAGAGAGGAGAAGAGAGAGGGGAGCAGAAGAGAGGAGAAGAGAGAGGGGAGCAGAAGAGAGGAGAAGAGAGAGGGGAGCAGAAGAGAGGAGAAGAGAGAGGGGAGCAGAAGAGAGGAGAAGAGAGAGGGGAGCAGAAGAGAGGAGAAGAGAGGGGAGCAGAAGAGAGGAGAAGAGAGAGGGGAGCAGAAGAGAGGAGAAGAGAGAGGGGAGCAGAAGAGAGGAGAAGAGAGGGGAGCAGAAGAGAGGAGAAGAGAGGGGAGCAGAAGAGAGGAGAAGAGAGAGGGGAGCAGAAGAGAGGAGAAGAGAGGGGAGCAGAAGAGAGGAGAAGAGAGAGGGGAGCAGAAGAGAGGAGAAGAGAGAGGGGAGCAGAAGAGAGGAGAAGAGAGGGGAGCAGAAGAGAGGAGAAGAGAGGGGAGCAGAAGAGAGGGGAGCGGAAGAGAGGAGAAGAGAGGGGAGCAGAAGAGAGGAGAAGAGAGGGGAGCAGAAGAGAGGGGAGCGGAAGAGAGGAGAAGAGAGGGGAGCAGAAGAGAGGAGAAGAGAGAGGGGAGCAGAAGAGAGGAGAAGAGAGGGGAGCAGAAGAGAGGAGAAGAGAGAGGGGAGCAGAAGAGAGGAGAAGAGAGAGGGGAGCAGAAGAGAGGGGAAGAGAGGGGAGCAGAAGAGAGGAGAAGAGAGGGGAGCAGAAGAGAGGAGAAGAGAGGGGAGCAGAAGAGAGGAGAAGAGAGGGGAGCAGAAGAGAGGAGAAGAGAGGGGAGCAGAAGAGAGGGGAGCGGAAGAGAGGAGAAGAGAGGGGAGCAGAAGAGAGGAGAAGAGAGGGGAGCAGAAGAGAGGGGAGCGGAAGAGAGGAGAAGAGAGGGGAGCAGAAGAGAGGAGAAGAGAGAGGGGAGCAGAAGAGAGGAGAAGAGAGGGGAGCAGAAGAGAGGAGAAGAGAGGGGAGCAGAAGAGAGGGGAGCGGAAGAGAGGAGAAGAGAGGGGAGCAGAAGAGAGGAGAAGAGAGAGGGGAGCAGAAGAGAGGAGAAGAGAGGGGAGCAGAAGAGACGAGAAGAGAGGGGAGCAGAAGAGAGGGGAGCGGAAGAGAGGAGAAGAGAGGGGAGCAGAAGAGAGAAGAGAGGGGAGCAGAAGAGAGGAGAAGAGAGGGGAGTAGAAGAGAGGAGAAGAGAGGGGAGCAGAAAAGAGGAGAAGAGAGGGGAGCAGGCAAGGGGAAGATAGAAGGTGCATACTTCCGTCTGTCCCGGTTCAGAGACACATGGCCATCCTCTTCCTCGCCGTCCCTCCTTTCTCCCCCAATGACCTTGAGGTTACAGGAAGGGTAACCGTAACCATAGTGGTCCTGATCACTCTCCACACAGTCCACTGGGCTGGCCTGCGGACAGAAAGGAGAAGCACACTCTTAGACAGCCTGGAACCCAGTGGAAACGATGGCTCTGTTCCAGGTGCATTCCTACTCCAGTCTATGGGGACTTTATCAAGTGTTGTTGTTGTTAGCAAGAAATATGGCCAAGTGCTAATTGAAATCCCCCTGGGAATATATATTAAAATATATATATATAAAAGAAATAAACTGGCGGTACCTGTCCGGGTGCAAATCCGTTGTGGGCGTGGCGTGTGGCGCCCATGGGGGCAGTGTGGGGGCGTGGACGGAGGTTTAGGCCCAGCCCCGACACGCCGGGAGTAGACAGCAGACACTGCAGCTCCGCTATGAGATCCTGCTGCTCCTGCAGCTTATCACTCTGAGAACAAGACACACAACATGATGGCCCAAACCCAAGTCTCAACTACGCAAACGTTTCAGAGTTTTCAGCAGGGTTTCAGGTGGCACTGTGGGAGGTGTGGCCAGGGTTTGAACTGGTTCAAGGCAGGGCCTGACCTGTTGTTTGTACTGCTCCATGGCATCCTCCAGTGCAGCCAGGAAGTCTGTGTTCTCTCTCTCCAGCTGCTGGACCTGAGAGCGGAGCGGGGCGACACTCTCCTCCCTCTCTCCGTCTCCCTCTCTCCCCCGCTCACGGTCCTCTCCCACAGCCTCACACCCCTGGAGACACCCCAAGAGAGATATCACCGCATCTGACACTCAGCCTGGGCCGTGTTTGTGAGTCCCTCAGTATGTGTTTGTGTGGAAGTGTGGGCCTATGAGTATGTGCACAGTATCCACAAGCTCATACATGTTAATATGTTTGTGTGGGCCTGTGTGTGTGCCTATGAGTATGCGTATAATGTTGATATGTGCGTGTGTTATACTGAAGTGTACCTGGTTCTTGACGGCGGCCTTGGCCCTCCTCAGGGCAGAGTTGTCCTCTGTGGAGCTCCCTTCTATGCCGCTGTCAGGCCCCGAGGCCGTGGTCAGGCCGCTCCGCTCCTCCTCCACCGAACACAGCCACTCCTTCACCCTCCCCCCCTGCTCCGCGCTCAGAGCCCCCTCACACTGCAGCTCCCCAAGCAACCTGGCGACAGACGCACACAGGCAAACGTGACATTGATCAAGAAAACGAGCGATTCACATCATTTGCTGGCAATGCATCGACACGCGTTTCGCACCAGCTTGTTTATAGTGCGTGTGTGCGATGTGCCAACCTGTATGCACTGTCGGTGCAGGTCCTGTAGTGGGCACTCTGAGCCTGCAGTCTGCTGATCTCTCCCTCTCCGTGGCGTGTCCGTCTGTCCTGGTCGGAGCGAGTGATGATGCGTGTCTCGGAGCGCTGGCGGTTTTCCAGGGCGCGGCGCAGAGCCCTGATCTGCTGCTCCAGCCCCTCAACGCGGTCTGGCTCGCCTCGGCAGTTCACAGTGGCCCGGTTCTGGATGTTCCGGGCCCGCTGGGAGTAGTTGAGAGTGTTCAGACTCTCGTCAAAGTCGGAGGAGGAGGGGCTGATGCAGGCAATCATCAGCGTTTTGGCGTTTCCTCCCAGAGAGTCTTTTAAGATCCTAGAGGAAGAACGGGATAAAAACAATGCAAACGTTGTCACTGGTCTTCACTGAAATCACGACCCCAAAAAATGAATAAATATTTTTTTTTTACCAGAATCATTTTCTACGGGAATGTGCCGTTTATTGCTGCTTTTTTAATAAACAGAACATGCAGTGGCACCATTTTAGCTGGGTGACTGCTTCTTCTACTGTTACTATAGCAGTCCACAGAGTGCCTGCTGTACCTGGTAATTTTGGAGTCCCTGTAGGGTATGTGGGTGCCCCTTCTCTTGGGGTCTCCCAGAGCTCCGATCACGTTGCCCAGGGCCAGTAGGCCGCTGTTGATCTGGATACTCTCCTTCAGCCTCTCTCCTGTGTTCCCAGTCCGCAGGATACGCTCCGACCCCGCCAGGTCCACAAAGTGGAACTTGGATGATAGGACGTGAAGCGCGGATCCTGTGGGGGCCCCCTGGCCCCTCAGGCCCCCCCGCCGCTGGTCCATGAGCACGCTGAAGATGGTGTGCGACCGGCTGGAGTGGGGATTCATCTGGGTGGCGCCAGTGTGTCTGGCTGTGTTCCCAGACTCCAAAAGGCTCAAGACCTCATCCAGACCCTCCACTTCACACTCCTTTACCCCACACAGCACTGAAGACAGAGAGAGAGACAGAGAGAGACAGAGACACACATTCAAAATAAAAATCAGAGGAACGACAGACAAATGACACAATATCACACAAATCATTACTTGAACTACCCCTTACAGCAGATAATAATACCCAAACCGGAATAATACATCAACACCTTGGCTATTAAAAAATCCATCCATCCTTCTATCCATCCATACCAATGTTGCCCTTGTCATCCTCCCTGATATGGATGTCCTTGCTGGCCGTCTCCACCTCCAGCAAGTCTCTGAAGTCCTCCTTGTAGATCTCCAGGTAGGACACTCGGACGGAGAAGTCAGTGAGGTCGTTCTCATCGAGCAGCTTGAAGACCTCAGCCACAGCCCTGGGGATGATTCCCTGCTCCTCATCCCTGAAGGAGGCTACGGGAATAAACAGGCCTCATCCTCCGTAATTATTTACTTACATTGAAACTGTGCAAGACTCTGTGATGAATACCAAACTTGAGCAAACATTCACGCAAACATGCACTGTACTCACAAACACACGCACATCAACTCCTCCACACACATTTCTGTGTTAATGTACCCATAAACCACACATAATTCTGCCACCTCACGCACACACAATTAGCTCAGATGGCAAGCCTGTCTGGTGTGGACTGTTCCTTCAAGACCGTGGCAGCTGCATTGTAGGAAGTGCAGTTGGCTTCCCTAACGGGTGTGAACACACTGCCTGTCTCTCCTCATCACATGTCATCAGACATACGCAGGCACGCATCTCTAGGCTGCCCTGTGAGCTACATCACACATAAAGTGATCTACTTGATCACAGAAATCAGCAAAAAGGTAGTAAAATCATAAGGAAACTCACATATGTTGGCCTCCCCAATCGTGTATGTCTTGCCAGAGCCAGTCTGTCCATAAGCAAAAACTGTGGCATTGAAGCCCTGAAAAAAAGCTTCTATGAGAGGCTGGACACATACAGTGTAAACTACTTCCTGGCAGCTGGTCTCTTCAAACAGGTAGTCGCAGACGAAGTGTCGGTCGTGACCGAGTGTGACGCGGCACTGCTCGGGGTCAGCGGTGATGCAGCTCTCATGGCTGTGCAGCAGTTCTTTGGGCAGAAGGGGGCGCACTCGAACAGCGACCTGCACTGCAGTGTCCTCTGGCCTGCCCTGGCCACCAGGTACCTTGGGGGACATGGCTGGCTTGGCTGGATGGTTTGCAGGCAGGTCAGGGTTCCAAATCTTCACTCATGGTCAGATGCTGAAAACAACCAGTCATCTTAGGGCCACTTGAGAAGGGAGAAACCAAGACTCATCAGACATGTTTACTATTCATACATAAGGAAAATCAGGACACAGACTCACTCTTTATGACTTTAATTGCTGCTAACAAGATCAAAGTTGCAACAACAGAGTAGCACAAAAGACAGTAATGCATGCAAGGACATACGCGGAGCATTCATTTGAATGTCGGGCTGTATTCTAGTATTAAAATCTAGCAAATGCTGCAACTATCATGTTTTTATTGGTTTAATACCAGCATTGATAACTAACCACACCGCATTCTGTATGTCGATATTGTGAAGCATCATCCCTGGAGAAGCTACCTCTAACTAGTTTTCTAGATATTTGACTATTTCGGTGTGGCACGTTGGTTGGGGAGCTGGCTAGTTAACCCCAAAATGAATTCCGGTTACGAATAACTAAATAAATAAAGAGTATAGATTGTTAAAATAGCTGAAAACATGAGGAAAATAGCTATATGCTAGGCTAACGGTAAAGTAGAACCAGAATCCAACAGTGCTAGCTTAGAAAGCTAGTTAGCTAGCTCTAACTTACTTGCTGCTCATTTTAGCCGTCTTGCTAAACATACACAAGTTATTTTCTCTTGCACACTAATAAATAAAGATGTCTCAATTGAATATGTGCACAGTGCATGCAAAGTTCAATATTATGTGAATTGGAAAACATTATGTTTATTAATTTTACTCACTTTCTAAACTTACGAAACTTATCTTCCAAGGTAGCTATCCAAAACAACAGAAGCACATAATTTTGGGAGTCAGTCAGGCCGGGGCACTCTGGATTGGGGGGTGGTGACGTCACGCAGTGGCCTGCACAGGGTAGATTGAACGAATGATCATGTTGGGAAACCGTATCCTTTATCCAATAATCAATACAAAATATATCGGCACCCATTTTTCTGTCAGTTGAACTTGTTATTAGTGGTCAGTATTAGTTAGGAATCTTTCTGGAATGTGGAGAGGCCAGATGCATTTAAAAACATTAGGTATAATTGGGTAACTGTTAATTTGGGTGCAGTTCTATTACAAAAAGGTGCACACATCGATATTGCCAGGCCGTTCTTGGTCTGTTTATTGATGTTTATGTGTCATAGTAGCATATTCTTCAAACACATAACCCGTACAGCAGCACCCAGAGAGCATCCTAAGAGGGTTGCTGAGTTTAGTCAACAATGGCTCTCAAGGCCTTGAAAATCATAGAGTATTCCATGATGACTTGTTCTAAGAGGCCTGATATCGGTGTTTTAGTAAAGGTTGCCATGGTGGTAACCATGGAAACATCCTACACCGAACCCTGAGAGTTGAAGGTAACACCCACTCCCATTGTTCCCTATTTGAGATGCATATTCATAACCTCGAAAAAAGCGATTACAAATTGCTCTAATTAGACCTCCATTTCATATCTGTCCATCTCGTCACTCAGCATCCCGAAACAGCTCTTTTTGAATGCCATAGGCCATCGTGAGTGTAATTCAATTCCTACTAGGATGAGTTAGTGTTTAAGGGCTCTTCTCAGCGAGGCTAGAGTAGAAATCGCTAAAGGGTGTGTTAGCAAAGTCCCTTTGTATTGGCTTCAAAGAAACAAACAACTCACATTATAATTTTTTTTTTAATATATCTAAATGATTCTGTTTGCCAATGAAGGAAGGTGCTTAGAGAGGCAAACAATAATACACTTTTGAAAAGCAATAAAAAATACAAAATGTTCAGAAATTGAATTTTATTTTTTTAACAATCAATTTAACAATCAATGTAAGAAAATTAAGGATAAACAGAAAAAATTGACAGAAGCTTAACATAACAATAAATTAAGTTTATTAGACATTTTTGTTTTCAATTAGTAGTAAACCCGAACATAATTGTTCACAAATTATTATATATATTTTCTCCACCTTCTCCCCTACCAATTGTTTGAGGGAAGTTTTTACTGTAGGTGAGAATATTCTGATCACTGAGGTAGACTGTGACTTGTTGTCTGGGTGCTGTGTTTACAACAACAAAATCACTAGTCTTCCAGAGTGTCCAGAACCCCGTCTGAATCTGAATGCTCTACAGTAAACTGTGGCCTGATCACTCCTGTAGGGATGTCTGGAGAAGATGTCTGCTTGAATGTCACATTTGTGAGGGTGTGGTGTCAGGTTGTAAGGAGTCAGATATCCTGTGAAGAAGAAAGAGAACATTAAAAGCCATGCAAATTACATTTGCATTGCAAATGCTAATTACTAATCACCTGTGTCGATTGTCACAAATATAAAAAACGAACAAATAGAAGTTACTGAGACCCTCTGAGGCTACTGTGCTGTGTTACTGTTATGAGCATTTGCCCCGATCCGCCCTCACAAACAGTGGGCTGGACTTAATAATGCCATGGTACTAAATCCCTAGTGCCCTTTCAGATGAGTGGGCAGAGAGCCTCCCAAATCCATAATATTCTCTTTCATTTCCACAGTGTCACCTGTGTCCCCCCTCCACGCTTGGTGCTGTGAAGGGCCACAGTCGATGCATTTACTGCACTCAGTGCCTCATAAAAACACATCAATGGAGGAGGGAGGTTCTTGTAAATGCTCCAACCATGACTCTAATAACCAAGAGAGATAGGAGGCACCGGTCTTTACAGCATGTGGTTAGCCCTATAATAATTACGATTTATTTTTTTAAACTCTGTTTAACAGTCATTAACAAATCCCTTGATTAAAAGAGTTGAAACAAAAGGCAATTTAAAATTCTATCATTTTTGGCATTTAATGCGTGCCCAGAAAGACTGGATTGAACAGATTTTTAATCTACAGCTATGCTCATCAAAGAACGTTACTTCTGTCTACTAACCAAGTGAGCTGAAAAGCAGTTGGCGCTGTGAATTTTAAACATGTCAATGTGAAGCGCCGTTGTGGCTATTTTAACGATCGCCCATTGATCTCGGCAGGTGGAGCACACTCTGTCTACCTCCACTGAGACAGACAGTCTGAGCTGGGGACTGGGGATAATCGGCCTCCCTGCTCTGAGGTAATATTGTTACTGTTGAGCCTTTTGTATCAGGGAGCGGTCGGTTTTCTTGTCCTTAGGACTCTCTCTGCTTCCCAACAAGATAGGCACCCTGGCACACAGAAACACAAGCACACACACACATGCATACACCCACACTTAAGCATGCACACACACACACACACACACAAAACCCTCACATACGCACACACTGACTCATTATTCTATATCTCTGAATATTTAACAATCATGCCTCAACACGTTTTTTCATCACCCCAGCTACTTATATTACCAGGGGCTGGCGGGTTGGAGTATGAAGACATGGTTAGCCTACATATTCAGGTTACCTGGCCTCATTGCTTTTGTATAAGGAACTGCATGGGTTATCACAAACAAAGGTTGAGGTCACAATAGGATCTTGTTGTAAAGGAAGGCTAATCAGGGCCAGGTTTGGCAGGTTTGGAGGGGAAGGTAGCCTGCTCCTCTCTGCCTCTGACAGGGTAATGCATTACATTACGAGTCCCACTGTGATGGGGAAATTGACTTGGATCAAATACGCTTTCCCAATTAAATATATATTAAGTGTAATGGGGCTATCTGCTGGTGTGAATATAAGAGACTCTCTCAAGATACCCAAGCCTGTCTCTGCATCCATTTACACATTTACTGAGGACTTCATGAGAGAAAAAAGGTTGGAATATGTTCCTCTTACTTTTGGCTAGAATCTGGGTAGACGTAATAGGTGCAGCATAGAATGGTAATGCATTATTAAATAGAGTTGAATTATGCTCTCCAACTCAAATGAAGGCCTGTTCTCTGTACAATTACAGGAAGGAGACACAGCAGGCAGAGGGGCTGGGGCCAATTCTGTCCTTGTGGCATCTGAATGGAAACTAATGTTCAAACAGAGCGTCTGTGATTATGGACGGCTTGGATTCATAAATCGCTGGCAATTTTCCATCTTTTTGCGTTATTATAAAAGGGCGACAAAAGATTAGAAGAAAAGATTGAGAAAATCATGTTTCTCCAGCCTCTATGTTGGACCTAAAGGCTGTATGAAACATGTATCATGTGTATATTTTTATAGAAAAAATGTGGATATTTCTTCAATACAGCTTTGCAGATTAGGTGCAGTTTGTTGCACATGGTTAACGTGTGGTGGTGGGGGCTTTGTAGATATGGTACAACATATATATTTAATTGAAAACTAAAAAAAATATGTACATAATACACACAATCTCTTGAATGTACTGTTGGAAAATAAATTCAGATTCCAGTCAACTCTGGTGGATTGCACCAGCGTGCGGTCAGTGTGGCGTACAGAGATAAAACTTACCGCCCCAAGGCAAAACAATCAACAGTCGGGTGGTAAAAAAAAACATTCCAGTCTTTCAGAATACGAGTGAAATGAAGATGAGGGGAACTTTAATTCAATAACTCTGATTGAGAATAATGATGCCCTGAAGGCAGCTCCCTGCCCTCACCTTCTACCTCGCTCAGCAGCTCATCACAGGCCCGTCATAAGGGAACATGGCAGGAAATTCTTAAATGGCTTTTTATTCACCTCTCATTTCATTAGTTGTGTTTCTTTGCAGCAGGTGCTGAGCAGACCTGATTACTGACAGGACGTATGGAGACAGATGTTATTCTAATGAATCACCACCATCTCTAAATAAACCTTAATATTTTTTGTGTGTGCGTGTGTTATCTCCCTCTCTAAGTCATCTTCCCCAGGCCAGGATTCTGTTCTCCAGCTCTGCGCCCGCAGAGCCCTGTGCTGTCTACCTGGAAGTGACAGTAAATGGTTCGTAAAATACAGTTCAACACAAACTGACAGAACAACATCCGAGAGACAGGCGAAGATGAAATACAGATGGCATTTTAACCCAGATTACAGGATGTTACCATGTCTACCTGTCTGGGACCTGACGGCTGATGAGGGATGATGAGCAGAACACCGGAGACCCCACATGATTCCCAGCCCTGCTTGCGTTGAGTGAAGCTAAGCGCCGCCTCTCTCTGCCAGCCAAGCATGCCTCCCCTGGCATCTCTGTTGAGAAAGCAGCACAGTTTGTTTTATTACGGAGATGAGAGGATTGTTGTTAGAAAAATCCCTTCGCTCCTCTTCTTCACGCCTGTCAAAGTGTCAGAAATCCTTTCTTAAATACAGTCAGAATAGAACCATGTATCCCATGACAGGGACACGTACAGGGACCTGTTTACTGTAGTAAAGTGATTGGGGAGGCGTGCAGTGCACACTAACTGCTGCTGTAATTGCAACCAAATTATTTTCTTTTTATATCTACACCGACAGCCTCCGAATGCCGGCGCACAATTACTTTCATCTTCTGGGAATTTTCCTGTTGCAGGGCCAATCATAATTTACATGTATGTTTTTTGAGAATAAGACAGTGAGTGCCTTTTCAGTTAACAGGATCTCAGTGTGAAACAGTATCATTGTCTCACCTGTGACTGGGTGCTACTTTTAATATAATGTGAAAACAACTTAAATGAAACATCTACTTTTATAATGGTACATTTTATGGTACACATGTTGACTGTGAACCTACTAGAATATCTTCCTCAGGCTGTCTGACTGCATTTAGTAAATAGAAAATCAGATTCAAACACCTTTGGGTCAATACACATCAGATTACCGATCTCCGTCTCTTCCCCATGTCTACCATTTGATCACATTTAAAAAAGACAGTAACAGACAAAAACGAAATTTTGTGGAATAACCAGTAAGAGCACGTTAACCTGTAGCCTGATTGTGTGCACTTAAATGTCCTGCGGTTGGGCGGTGGGATTTTTGTCAGAGTGACCTCTTGTTCATGTGCAGGGGAGGGATCTATAGCTCCACTAGGAGACCCAAGCTGCTGCCACGGCCTCAAGACCAGTTGGAGCCTCGTGACTCACCCTCACAGTTCTGCCCCGGTAGGGGGCTCTGGACCCCCCCTCCCCCTACACACACACACACACACACTCTCTCTCTGGGTGTGTCTTGGACAGAGTGGGGTGGAAGAAGGGACAGGATGATGGTGGTTTGGAGGTAGGGGAGGATAGGGGAGGTAGGGGATGATAGGGATGCAGGTGGTTGGGTGTCACTATGGGGGATGGGGTGGAGCTTGGCGGGAGGGGGGGGGTAGGGATGAGGGTGAATGTGTCATAGCTGAAACGGTTTCTTGTGGGTGAAAGGAGAACGTACACAGCTATAGGATAGGGGGATGGGATGTGGGGTTTAGGTGTGGAGAGGGGTGTGGGATGGGTAGGTGTGAATAGGATATCCAGGGAGGGGGAGTATGTAGCAGAGGGCCAATGGTGTGTGAGTAGTTACTGTGGCATCTGTGGGGTACAGCTATCATCAGTGTGAGAGAGTATGCATTTGGTGCTCTAAGTCAGTGTGAGTCAGGCTCAGCTCTGGGCTTGGAGCCACGCTGTCGCCTCATAGGCTGAACCCCTCCATCTGGGCTCAGATCTGACACGTTTCACACTTCTAGGACTTAAGTAGGGCTCTGCCTCTGACTTGTTCGTTTCTCTCCCTCCTTTACTCTCGTCTCTCCCTCTTTCTATTTCTCTCTTTAGCATTCTTTCTTACTCTCTCTCTTTCTCTTTCTCTCTTCATCCGTTTGACTTAGCTATCCACCCTGCTGGCTGACTGGACCACTGCCCCCCCCATCCCCCGTTCTTTCATCCCTCAATTTCTCAGTTTCTCCATCCCCACCTCCGTCCTCACCTCCCTCTATTCTGACACTGCTGGTAACACTTTTTTCATCCCTTCTGCTTCAGAAAACCATGAAAATCTATTCCTACAGTCCCGCACCAAGAATCCTTCTCCACAGCTGAGATGGATTTGCAACATTTACAAGGCAATTCTCTGGAACGGTAGAGGCATAGAAATGGCCATTATTGTTTGTGGACTTACAATCAACAGGTTATTTTTGTGCCAGTAAAATGACAACAGTCAATGATATTCACATGAAAACATTCTGAAAGTGGAATTCAGTCTTTCTATTTGTCTCATTTTTATTTTCAGTTTTTCTCTTTTTTTCTATATTTTCTCCAATATTCTCTCACCATTCTTCTCCTCCTGTCAGCAGACTACTCAGGGGGCTGAGTGATAAAAACGATCTTGCTTCCTCTCTATCTCTTTTTTTCTCAATTGTATTCAACCTATTTTGTGCAGACTGAATCTGTTCTGGTTGTTTTTCTGTTAAAACAGCAGGAGTAGCAGTAGTGTGCGGCTGGGCACCTCACTGCCCTGAAGGGCTGATGAAGTCAGAGGCCCAGGTTTGTCTCCTTGCTCCATGGGGACCCACACAACCAGTCTACACATTCAGTATCCAGAAACCGGGACTGTTGCACTTCAAATACTTTTCTTTAAATGACCTCCACTCTCTCTCTCTTTCTATTTATCTCACACACAGACACACACACACACACACACAGTCAGTCTTGTTTTGATGTGTATATGTGTGTGTGTGTTCACGTCTTTTCTCTGTATCCTGTGGCGCTTCAAAAGAGCTGCTCTTTCAGAAGCAGATTGCCCTCTTCAAGGTTAGAGCTGAGACTGAATTTCACATGATGTGCTTCTGGCAGCTGCATCCCTGCCTGAACATATCTGTTCAGCTTTCAGGGAGCCTCGGGCTCACAAGGATAAACCCCCATTGTAAAGACTCCCTCATCAAAGCTACATGGACTGATGTTTTATATATTTTTTTGGTATTTTACGAGAACTAGGCCGATAACAACAAAACATAATAAACATGACCAGCAACAATGCAGCAGATTTACACTGGTTTAAAAATATCTATATTTGTCTGAGCAGAATTTTATTTAGAGTTCTAGATTCATTGTAATTCAGTGTAAATTAAGAGGGATCCACTTTTGTATGACTTAATATGTCGATTCTTCTTTTGTAATGTTGTGTTTTGTTTCGAGTGTTTCGTAAGTAAGTTTTTTTAGCAGCGGTTATTTTTGTACCGCGCCATGCAGTAGGGAGCTGTCCACTACATGGGTGCTGAAGGCAATAGAATGAATGTACATGCATTATGCATAAAATACAATAGAAAAGGAGATATATGTTTTGCAAGCATATGATGATGAAAACGGCATGATTGTACATTAGCCCGTACATTTGACATGTAGTCAAAAAAGCGTAATAATAAACTGTGGAAGAACTGTAAATGTTTGAAATAGATGTAATTGTTGTCATCGCATCTCCGCCTGACAATAAAAGACATGAACAGGACATTTTCATTTTTTCCTTTAACAGTTTAGGCACGCTTGAGCTAAAGACATATTTTGAAGTCATCTAGTTAGGCCTGCAATAATGGGCTACATACATTAACTGACAACATAATGAATACTTGCACACAGTAAAATAAAATAAAATGTGTTCTATGCCAAAAACCTGTTGCTCTCTATTAACCCTATAACACACACACACACAAACATACACACACACACACACACACACACACACACACATACTACATACACCCACTGTAGTCCATATTTATCTTACCTCTGAGTCTTTTCAGATCGACTTTACACACAGCGCTTGTTTCTGTCTTGATCTTTTCCTCGGTTGTTGACCTACCACGCATCACTGGTTTTGCTCGGAAATACCTTTTTGTTCACATAAACTGAACATCATACACTACAGCTCACCTCTGTTACTATGCTGTTCTGTCTGTTCTTCTTTGCCTCCCTGCCAAACTCTATTCTTCGCAGACTCTCTTGTTATCCTTGCTGAGAATGAAGACGTCAGCTCGCGCCCAGCCTGTGCCATGTGTGCGGGGAGTCTTGTGTTGTGTCAGTCCTGCCGCTTTAAAGCGCAGCTCGCTCGACAGGTGGCCTGCCAATCTCATGAATATCGGTGACGTTATGACAAAGAAAGAGACCCTGGATTTTCAGAACAAAAGTCCCAAAGGCACTGCCAAAAAAACAACCGCCCCTCCCCCCTCATAAATTCTTGCAATTAGCCTATAGCCAATATCATAATTACTTTAACCCATTCAAGCTGTATAACACAACACTAGATTTGCATGACATATTTGTTCTTTGCATATTATTATGTCTACAGTAAGACCATTACCAAGAATGTTTCAGTCCAATCATCTTTAAAATGTCTATATTTCTACAAGTCAGTTTTTGCTCTCTTTTCTCTCTCTGGCCCCCCATCACCCACCGCACCCTTTCTCCCTTTCTCAGTTTTTTTTTCTTCTCTCAGCTAGCCACTATTGAAGTAAAATTGAATTCAAACCCCTTTGTGTAGGCTGTGTCTGTATTCCTGTCTCCAGTTATAAAAATAGTAGCTGTAGTACAACAGGGTTGTCATCTTATAGTGAGTTTTTTTTTCTGCTTTTTTGCGTAGAGATTAACTTCTGCTATCCCCCCCCCCCCCCCCCCCCCCCAAGAACCAGCACCTCTGGGAAAGCGACCTCTGTTATGCCAGTCTCTCCCCAGGCAGAGTGGACTACACAAGTGGTTTCCTTAATTTTGCTATAATTGCGATTTTTATCAGCAGAGACGTACACTTGAAATACATTTTTCAATCCTTTACCAGATGTTTCGTTTCAAAAGCCGTGTTGTTTCTTTTAACAGCATTGTCGGTTGAACTTATGTTTAAGCAAATTCTTGACCAAGTCCATGTCTGTGATTTTTTTATTTTATTAAGATTTTGCTGTTCTTTGGTGTCACACAAGGATTTTGGGGAGATGTAACTTGCATTTACTATGTGCATGATCAGAAGGCCTACACGTTCATTTGTACAAAAACCCAGGCCATCCATACAGTTCATTCTATGTATTCTATGTATGTTTTTTTTAACATTCTGCAAATTTCTATTTTGCGTTGTAGCCTATTAAATTTCTCAGTCAGTACAGTCATTTTCTATGTTAAAGTATGATGTTTATCCGACCCCTGTGAGCAACATGTGCTTAATGAATCCATTTACCTGTTTTAGCAGTGGAATAATAAAAAGCTACCGCAGGGAGCAAGCTCACTATATGCTTCCTTCACTGCAGTTGTCTGTACTCCCCGATGGTTCCAATCAGCTACACCAAGCCCGGAGGAACAGATAAGGACTGTATAACGCCTTGAAAACATAGCCGGGGGTTCAAAGGTCAACAGCGAGCAGATGTCCCTATCAGTGGACACACCTGTCTGCAACCTGACTGAATTTGTGTAGGCAGAGTATAAAGCCTCACTCTCTGTGTTCAGAAGGCC
This sequence comes from Osmerus eperlanus, assembly GCF_963692335.1. NCBI lineage: Eukaryota > Metazoa > Chordata > Actinopteri > Osmeriformes > Osmeridae > Osmerus > Osmerus eperlanus. Next base: position 7,572,792 of record NC_085027.1, read on the forward strand.
AGCATCTGCTGGTGCATGCAGCAACTCACGGTGAAGTCTGATCTCCCTGCAGGTGCTTCTCTTCCAGGTAGCTGCCCTCATTAGCTAATGACCTTTAGGAAGGTGTGAAACCTCCGACACAGTGGTCCTGCACCAAGCCTATCAGACAAGCTGTGGTCAGACACTGAGGGTCCATTCATTGCTCCAAATTAACAGAGATCTGACACTCGCTTTACTGTTAACGAGCGGTCATGTGGCATATGAAAAACCGTCAATCTGCGCTTCATTTTAGTGACAGTGGTTTTGCGTCGTGCCTGAATGTGCCTTCCAGCTGACCGGAGTGTGATTCTATTACCCCTGGGGTGTGGTGGTGATGGGCGGTTTTCCTCGTGCGTGATGGGTGGACTGAATACCTCCAACAATGCCTGGCCGGAGTGCTCCACTCTCCCCTCGCCACTCTCTCCACTGATGAATGAGAAGCAATTATTTAAGTGTCCGTCAGGTGCCCATTTCTATTCTTTGCCTGGTGGAAACTCTCAGGGAAGCTTGCAAGTGGGTGGATATTTAGAAGGCATTTGGGTTCTTTCGTGTAGTTGTTGTGCAAGTGTTCAAATTCTGTTTCGTTGTAGTCAGTCTCAGTACTGTATCAGTACATGCACCAATAAATGTGTCCATACATTCCCTCCTAAAGCAGTTCCATAACAGCTGAAGAATAATGCACATGTTCAGGACAGACATAGCAGATGCTGAGGAGGAGATGAAGCCCAGATCATAAGAAGTTGTTGACTGAGGAAATAGGAGAGAATCTCTGCAACAACAAAAAAAGTCTCTCCATGCATTTCAACTTACCCATACTGAAAAAAGATCAGATTATTAAACCAAGCAAAAGCAGAAGTGTAGTCACCCAATCTGTTCAGGACACCCACACAACACCCCCACAAACATGTCTCTCTCTCTCTTTCTCTTTCTCTTCCTCTACGTCTCTCTCTCTCTCATTTTTCACAGCAACACATTTGGAAATGCACACACACTCTACAAATACGCACACTGAAGCAATAGCCAATTAAACAGTAACACAATGGACAGTATTACATTACTTCATTCTTTCACACATTACAGGTGTGTGTGTGTTGATTGCACTTTCTGACAGGAGTATCCACCTTCCTTCATCACACATGATTAGGCTGTCAAAAGATGACTATGCCAACACATACACACATTCCCCCCGTCATCTCTATGTTTATGACACAATCACACTCACACAGGCATACAAACACACACACACACACACACACAGAAACACACATTTTCTCTGTCTATGACACATAAACACAAGCACACACGTACATTCAGCATACACTATGAGGAGAGGGCACGAAGCTCAAGTTGGAAAACTGTTCTCCTTCCTGTTTCTCTCCCTCTCTTCCTTTGTTTGGCACGGAACGGTTTCCACGGCAACTAGCATTAGAGTAAAAAAGTGAACCAATATTTTTCCCGAGCTGTTTGTCAGTGAGTGGCAGGCTTTCCTCTTCGTGGAGAACAGCCTGGGGCTTGGCCGGCAGAGTGAAGCAAGGCTGATCCCTCTGATCGGGTGGGCGAAATCAAAACGGCACGGACGGCTTTTACGCATCACATATTACTCATGTGATCCACTACCAATATGACAATAATAGTCATTATTAGGTAACACATTTACAACATGAGAGAGGGTACGCACAGGGCGCTAATTGAGTGTAATCATTCATCATGAAAGAGAAGAATTGCCATCCATTTTCTGATAATTGCAGTCAACAGTCATGGTGATGAGCAATGCTGTAGCTACAGTGCTGCTGTACAATCTGTCTTATCTAAGGTTTCTCACTGATCGGTAGTTTGGCCCCCATGATAAGATATTCCATATGGCCCCCTTAAAATTATTATCAAATCAAATATCAGTGATGACTATGTCAGCCCACCCCCTCACACACACACACATCCACCCCCCACCCCCAGGCACACAAACCAATATGGCGCCCTTGAATCATTCCCCCCTCAGCTGTCACACTTTCGTGGACAGCTGAGTTTCTGGAAGCTTGAAGCTTTGCTTGGGTAGAGACTGTTTGAAGCACAGGAAGTAGGTTCTAGCTGTATTCTGGTAGATAAACTATGTATCTCGAGACCTTGAATTAAGAATCAGTACTCGGGTGTTTTTGAAAGGAGACATTATTTTTGTTCAGGTACGACCTTCAAAATAAGTATCATTATATTACATTTGTCAGTGGATGAACAGTGTGTAGAGGATGTTCTTTATGTGAAATGAATTATGAAAATATATAAATGTTTTTATAACAAAGGATTATAGGTTATAGATTATAGTGAATGTTTTCTTTTCATTGAGGAGGAACCTTTTTAACCACATCTACCAAGACCCTTTGCTGAACCAGCATTTCATTTCCAAATATAATGTCCCTTTTAAAATATCCTGGCCCCTGCTATGTCTCAACAACTCTGAAGGAACCACTTACTAAATGCAACCCCCCTCAACCCTCATGTCCCTGTCCCAGCAGCCTCCCTTCTGGTCTCCAGGCAGAACAAAGGACCCTTTCAGAGATGAGAGGCTAGTAAGAGCAACCAAATGGAGCTCAAGAGGGCTCTGGCCTTCCTCCGTAGAAAGCACTAGAGCCTTCTACTACATCCCTATCTCTGTATCATCACAGCTCCATCATGTCCAGGCCAGGTCCCAGCCTGCTGCTAAAAGCCTATATATGAGGACAACTGTCTAATTACACTGCAAGAAATAACTAACAGAAATAATTATATGTACTCACAGCATCATTGGGTGCGTCATTGTGTGTGTGTGTGTTTCCTCAGTCATGTTCGTTATGCTGTGGTTTCCAAGCCTCATATCCCCCCCTGCCATCCTTAAGACTTCTCCCTCCTGAAACCCTAAATCCACTATGAAAAAGAACACACATTGCAAAGACCAGAAATGGTCCTCCTTCTTTTCTTTGCAGTATGGTTTTAATGTTAGCCTACAGCAGAGTAACAGGCTGCTATCAAAGGAAATTATAAGTTTTTAAAGTGGCCATGCACGGAGTGGGGATAATTGGTGTTAGAGCGATTATGCTGCACTCACGGCCAGGCGTGCGGTCCTGCCTCCAGCTCTCCCTGCATTTCTCACTCCACTGTGGAGTTTAAAAAAAGATAAAACTGGGAAAAAGCACAGAGAAGGATAGAGCAATAGCATAGAAAAGAAAGGGGTGACTTTTTTACGCCCTCCTCCCCCACCAAATAAACAGACAGACAAACAGACGCTGTCACAGGGTTCACTGTTGGATATGGGTGAGATGGGCATGACTGATGGCTACAGGTCCCTTGTAATAGTTCTGTCTTCTGTTTGTTTCTGAGTGATCTGTACAGTATTAGACAATTCTTGCAACAAGGACATGTCCGAATGGTATTTCAATGCTGTTGAACTCTGAAACAGTTTTGCTTACATGAACTCAAAGCATTACTATCACCAACCCCATCATATACTCTCATTGAGAATATTTATGTGTAGTTCTCTGTGCCTACAACCCTGCCACATCACCTCTCCTACTCCGGACTCCCCACTCACTCTATCCTTCCCTACTGCCCTCTCCTCTATCTCCATCTTTCCCCTTCTTTCTGCCAGTATCGCTCTCAGAAAGAGAAGTGAGACGGGATTCTGCAGCATGACCCACTGTGTGTGCTGTGTGTGTGGGTGGGTGAGTAGGAGGGTGTCTGTTAGCATGTGGAAGGAAGTCCATTCCCTCTATCAGATTTTACCTGAATACCAGACATATAAGGTGAAATAGAACAGGAAAAAATTGAAGAAGCTCAACAGGAGTCCCAATTTTAGTCCAATCACTTCAGCTCTCTCTCTTTCAGAAGGAGAGGTGAGATTTGCAGGTACTTCATTTAAGAACAAACGGTGTGGAAAGGAAATGGATTTTTGAAATTACCACTGAATAATAACCTTTAAAAAAAAAAGTTGGTTCTCGTGGTGGGGGTCCTTCTCCTGAAGTCCAACTTATAGTTTGGAAAACCACACTTCTGCTATGAGTTCCCTACATGAAATGATTTAATGAAAAGTAATTCAAGTTGCACTTATTTGATCACACTGCTCTGGTTTGTAACTATAATGCCCTTTTGTGTTTTTTATTTTGAAAGAAAAATTCAACAAAAATGTATTTTATCTGAAAAGATTAAGTGAAATGTTTTTGCATACAAAATATTCTCTGGACAGTGAGCAATGAACTTGGTCAGAGTTCTGCTAGGCTGTTTTGCATTCCTCACCCAGGTCACCATGCACTTGTTAACATCTCATCTCCTCCTCTTCAGTTGCAAGCTGGGATACAAGTCAGTCAAGTCCTGCACCAAACAACCTCAGCTACACGTGTCATCTGATGAAGCACTGCAGTTATGTATATATTCACCAGAGATGCTTGTCACCAGTTCCAATTTCTCAATTCTTTAAGGTGGCTAACCCTGGCTAACCCTCCAGGGTTAGCCAGGGTTAGGGTTAAGGTGGCTAACCCTCCAGGGTTAGCCAGGCCCACCTAAAAGGGGCTCATGGGGTTGGGGACACGTGGAAACTGTGTGAGTGCATGGTGCTGCAGGCAGTCAGAGCAGCAGGTATCCTGTCCTGACCGCTAGGGTATAGCTCTCACTCAGAGCACAGACACAGGCAGAGAGCCTGACTGACAGCTGTGCTCTGTCAGCTGAAATCCATACTTAGATACACACTCAGGAGATTCAGAGCTGTGTCTTTGTGTGTGTGTGTGTGTGTGTGTGCTTCGTTGATTTATACACTGTGAGTGATCCAGACTGTCTCTCCACACAGAGGCCTTGCCTGTGTTCCTTGCTTTTTAGCACAGTGGATGCTGTTTGGTTCAGGCAGATGTATGTGTGTGTGTGCATGTGTGTGTGTGGCTGCCCTGACCTTGGTTGCCATGACGATGAGGCACGGAGTTATTCACTGCCTGCCTGGAAACCGAGTTCCTGCTAATTACCGTTGCCATGGCGACGGAGCACCTGATGTAACAGTGGGAAAAGGGCAGGAATCTTAACCCTTTTCAAAGCAGCCCTAAAATATCATGCACTTCTCCATGTGCCGTGTGCCGAGGATTCAACTATAGTTATGGAAAAATAATTACAGTTATGGTCGAAATAGAGCACTCTCAATAAATAGAACTAAATACATCGGCCAACAGCACCAATGAAATCATTTAATTTCAATGGCAAAACAAAGCAGGAAAGACAAAGTGCATTTAGGATTGATTGTATTTTATGCATACATTGCCATTCTTCTTTCCTTACTTTGCTATCAAGACATGCCTGCCAGTAAACATCTGTAAGTGGGCTGATTATTTGCGAGTTTGACCCTGCTGTGCCTCAATTTACCCTGCCAATCAATTTAATAGTGCCTGTCCAATCCTAATGTCAGTGCTTGAGTTTTACCATAACAGCTAGCCATGAGCCAGACTGACACCAACATGGCCTGAAATGCTACCCCAAGCCAGTAACATCCATTCTCAAATCAAATTGGCCTTAATTTTCTACCATGCTGCTGTGCCGCTGCATGTTACTTTGAATAGTGTGTGCTACATGTGGACACGTCAGGCTCACATCCTGCCCCTGACTCCTCTGCTCTCCAAGAATGTCCTGCCACGCCCATGCCTGACAGCACTCTGCTCTGCTTCCAGGTCAGTGCGGGATGCAGAGCGTTCTAATGAGAGATGGGATTTCAAAGACAGACATGGTTTTGAAAAGCACGTATTTTCCTATCCCTCTTGGCCCTGCCTGAGGTGACAGAGAGCGCGAGCGTAGCTGTTATTACTGATCAACACCTCCAGCTCCCAGACGCTCTGCAACCTTTCCCTAGACCTGAGAGAGAATGTATAATAACGTACAGTAGGCGGTGGTCGGTGTAAAAGTGAAATAGCAGCCTGCAACAGATGCAAGGCGCCCTGATTAAACCAGGTTGGACCCAGCCACTGATAGGCCTTGACCAACTCTGCTCCCATGCTGCTGGTCCTTGCCAGGATACAATTAAAACAGCAGCAGGAGAGGATCTGCCTGGTGCTGGAGGGAGGCGAGACAGACAGAAAGTTGAGACCAAACTATTGATCGGTCCTGGGTCTGCTGCGGCTAGTAACATAGACCTGTCATTCAGTGAGCGGCTGCCCGGGTGTTGGAAGGAGCAGTTCCATCCCCGCCCAAGGCAAGGCCTGTCCTGACACAAATACGCATGTAACGCCGACCGCACATCTGAGATTGAGTGCCATCCCGCGGGGGGGGTGGACTGTGTTTGTAGTGGGTGAGGAGAGGAAGACCTCCCACAGGTGTATGTGTGTGGAGGGGGGGGGGGGGGGGGGAGTGAGTGAGTGTGTGTGTGTAAGAGTGTGTGAGAGAGTGGGTGTGTGGTGGGTGGGTATTAGGATGGTGAGTGTGTGAATGCAGTGGGTGTGTGTTTGTTGGGGGGGGGGGGGGTGCGTGTGTGAGTGTGTGTGTGTGAAGAAGACCTCCTGCAGGCCCTGACAGAACCATACACAGCTCCTCAGAAACCCTGCAGATCACAGCCATTGAGCGCCTCATCACACACCCAGTGTGACTTCAACTCAACATCGGGGGCACATCCAACTGGACCACAGAAAAGCAGGAGTGTGTGAGAGAGTGTGAGAAAGAAAGTGTATTTACACAGTATGTGCATGTGTGTATGAGAGATGGAGTGTGTGTATGTGTGCCTGTGTGAATGTGTGTGTTCACTGGGTGTGCATGCATGCACTTGTCTTACCGTACATGTTTTAACCAGACATCCAATTACCAGACATCCAATTACAGTGTCTGAATTACATTGATGAATCAGAAACACACCATAAACAAATGTTTTCATCAAAATGTTGATCATTTCCGTCCTTGTGATCCAACACTCGTCAAGTTCAATCAAAACGTCAACACTGCATTCTGCATGTCAGACATTTGTTAATGTTACTGGCGCTGCACTGCGGCTGAAATGAAGCTTGATTATTGAGACATCGGCCCGGCTGCTCGCCCCTCATTGGGTTCATTAGGGTATTCAACACAATCGTGGCTGCAGATACAATTACCCTGCGCACGAAACAGGTGGTCTAAACTCTGGGAGGAGATGTAATTGGGAATGCGTGAGTTATTTTAGTTGCTGAACCACAGTAATCACACTGCTACCCACGCAGTGCAGGTAGATGTGCGGCCACCTGTCGGAGTCTGGTGGTCTAATAAGTGATGCAGTGAGGGAGAAAGTGAAAGAACACAAATGAGAGGAAAACGTTAGCCTCCATCTGGTCAGGATAACCTAATAAAAAACAACCTGATTTAGAACACGATAGAAGTTAAAAGTAAACAAAACCCTCCAAAAAAAAAGGAAATAACAGCCTGATTGTGTATCTCTGCTTCTCATTCAGACACAACGCTGTTTTTCTCGACCCTGTCTGACAGTCAGAGTCGAGGACATGACACTGGAACAATCGTCATGCGAGGCTTTCGCTCCAAGAACGTATACCCCGATTCTAATAATGCTGGTTCATGAGCAGAATCACATTAGTTTACAGCCGGGTTTGGAGTGCCGGAGGGCTGCTCTCCAGGAATATGATTGGTGTGAAGAACCCAGCATCACCTGGTTAACGAGTCCTCACTCTTTAATCAGCCATAAGCCATCCAATTAAATCTACATTATACCTCTTGTCTCAAGCTAACAATTACCCATAGGGAAATAATATCGATGATTATTTCACGACTTTCTGAGGATTGCCTAACCCCGTGGAGGGCCTGGCAGACTGAAGAAGCGGTCTGACCTTAGAGGCTCCATGTCACTGTGTTAGCTGGCGCTGCCACCTAGTGGAATAAAACCATTACTGACCACAGGGGGGAGAATAGTCGTTACGGGCACAAATCAGGGATTCATTTAGAATTTGAGGTGGAGTTAGTTATTAGGCGGCACAACTCGACCTGGCTCCTGAACTTTGAGAGGCAGAATACCAGCCGCAATGATCACACAGGTCTGCTAATGGCTAATTTGATAATTCCAAGTGAGACTCTGATTGACGTCTATGTTTATGCTCTGTCTCTAAGAATAACATATACAGCTATTTATTAAGTGGACTGTATTCCCCTTATTAATTAAAATATTTCTCTTGTCCAGATCAAGGTCAGTTGTCTCTTTTCACGTTTCTATTAAAAGACACCAGAGGGCAATATTGTGCCATGAGTACAGGTTACACCTACAAAACGAGTTTTAAAACACTGCAGTGTTATTTACTGTACTGTTGATACAAATGTGAACTCAAACTCAAACTCTCTCTCTCTCTTTCTCGCTCTCTCTCTCTCTCTTTCTCTCTCTCTCTCTCTCTCTCTCTCTCTCTCTCTCTCTCTCTCTCTCTCTCTCTCTCTCTCTCTCTCTCTCTCTCTCTCTCTCTCTCACAGACACACACACTGTACTTTCTAAGAGAGAGAGAGAGAGTACCCTGGCTACAGTTCCAGAGGAGTGAAGAGAGTGTGAGGTTAGATCAGAGCTGATCCCCCCCACCCCACATCCTGTTGGGGTCAGCCTCACCAGGCTCTGCTACCTGCTCTGGCCTGTGTGAGACTGACATGCACTTTGTTGAACCAGCCATACCGCTCACAAACCCCCCATTGTAACAACTGGGCACCGCTGCTCCCCACCCCCCTTACCCTCACCTGCCTGCCCACCCAGACTGGATCTGTGCCAGGCTGGCCTGGACTCCAGCTCCAGGTCTGTCTGTGGAAGCCTGTTTTCATCCTCCCAATCCAGGACACACTCTCCTTCCTCCATGACGAGGAGGGGTGATGAGGGGTACGGAACAGAAGGAGAAAAGGGGTGAGGGAGAGGTGAGGGAGGGCGCAGTGGTGGACTCAGAAGAGGGGGGGGCAGTGCCCCCACGCTAGCAAAAGTGCCCTCTTGGATGGCCCTATAGTAGATTAAACATGATAAAGGATGACCTGTATGGTGGCCCAGTGTGCAAGAAGATGTAAAGTCCCTTCTAGAGTTCCCAACCAGTGGAAAATGATCTTATTTTGCCTCAAACATAATAACAACATGAGTCCAATGTATTATATTACACTATGCTTTATTTTGCGCACATATTGTTGCGAAAAAAAAAAAAGCGCTTGCATTTACTATTGTTACTGATATCAAACTTACGTCCCTGAACTGTACATATAGTGGGTTAAACAAAGGGAAGTTTGTATAGTGCATTGTATTGCACACATCTTGCACGCAGCAAGTTTGTAAGAGCAGCAAAAGTGACGAGTAGCTCTAATGAGGGGCCTGTGCCCCAGTAGAGCTTTATATCTAGCAACGCTCCTGTGCCATACCTTATGCAGCTGGTGCCCTCTATCTTTTTTTCACCCCTGCCCCTCAGATAGCCCGAGTCCGCTATTGGGAGGGTGTAGGAGTGAGGTGCACAGTGCACAGAATCTGCTGGAGACAGACGGACCTGGAGGAAGGTTTAGATTTTTTGGGAAGATGGTATTCTACACGTGAATTTGATCGGCTCTGAGTCACTTAACCACCTCATACAATAGGAGCGGACAGAAAAGAGAGTGGAGGAATTGTGAGAAAAGGGGAGGGCTTTTAGAGGAGTTGGGCTGAGGGAGGAGGAGGTGTCAAGGTGGTTATAAACTGTTGGGGACTCCTTCACCTCTTCCTGAGGAGCAAGCTGTCATTCAACTAGTTTTTTTTCTCTCTATCTCTTTCTGTCTCTTTATGAGCCTTTACTTCGGTCTCCTCCCTCTCTTTTCCTTTCGTCTCTCTTTCACCAAGACTGAAAAGAGAGAGCCAATGAAGCAAAAGCATGGTGGCTCTTTCAGAGCAGAAATAGAGACAGTGGTCTTTAATTCAAACGGCACCCCTCAGCCGACGACTGACTGGTCATCGTGAATCCCCCACTATTCATCCCTCTCCATTCAGCCATCACTCTCTCGCTGCCTCTCTTCTTCCTCTGGCTTTCTTTATCTTCTTATTTTCTTCCTTTTCTTCCCTCTGTGAGCAATCTGGGTATGGGATCGTGCCCCCGCCTCCACTTCCTCCCCCACCCCCAGGCCTCCTATGTAGACCTTGGAGGGGGTGAGCCAAACCAGGGAGCCCTCCCCCCTGTGCCTCTCTCCTAGCCCCATAGGGTGACTCTGAGCTGGGGCCAGCAGTGCAGCATTAGTGCCTGTCTGTCTCCACTGGGGCACACTGCCTGGCTCTGTGTGACTGCACTGAGCTGGTTAACCCTTACACAACCCCTTTCCCTGTCCACTTCAGTGCATATATTTAACTTTGTATGGTACATGGTTTGGAAACACACACACACACACACACAGTAAACAGGATCTCTGTGTGTAGGCAACATTGGCTCAGTGTTAGTGAGTGTTTTCACATCCATGATGATTGATAGACCAGAGAAGAGATAGTTAGTGGGCACAGTGACATGGAGGTGAAACATTTCTACAGGCTCCTCTACAGCCCACGCGTCAGCGTCACTTGCCAGGACGAACACCTTCTCCTAAACACACAAACATGTGATCCATTGGTTTGTCACACCTCCTTGACACATAACACAAAAAAGCAGGTTTTAGAACAAAAAAGTGGCTTCTCTCAAGATCTCTACTGACCGTGCAGCTAATTTTATGCTCAACACTTGAACGGGGGCTTATTACTTGAAAGAGGAATTATTTACTGTTTTCTCAGTTACGTTATCAGGGCTTGGAAATACAGTGACTTGCTAAAGTAGGCAAATGGCTAGTAGAACATAACATTTCATAATAATTTCAGTTAATCAAACAGCTGCAAACCCAGTGAAATGTTATAGGCTAGCTAGCAAAAAAAACGCTAACAACATTACTAATTCAACTTTGGTAGTCTAACCGAGCTCTTTGTAAATTCGTTTTAGATATAATTGTATATGATAGTGTGGACAATAAGACACGGACGCGGTCTCTTTTCATAACTTGTATTTTACCACTGCTCTTCTTGACATCGCCATTCGAACAGCCCTCACGTAATGCTTTCAGCATCAAGACTACGGCAACTCCCAAGAAGTAGTTATATTGTTTCAGATGTTTAATACATGGTGCTTTGGCAGATAAATAAAAAGCAGGAAAACAAGATTGTACAATTGATCGTTGTTTAGAAATAAATATATCTGGTGCAGAAGAAGAGCAGAAAATACAGGAAGTGTGGTTGATTATCCTGATCATCCTTCACAAAGATGCACTGAAGATGCCCCCCCACCACCATCAGATTATGTGAGTCACCAGACTGCAAAGCCATCTGGGAAAAGATGGACACCTCCTCACAATTGAGGAAAACTACTAGCTCTGTCCGTATCCCTGTCTGTACCCCTATCGTTACCTCCTACCCCTTTACTCATGACTCCTTATCCCTCACTCAAATCACTTTTTTATACCCACAGTCACCTTTTCATCCATGTTCTATTATCGCACTAATCCCTCCATATCTCTAATTCCCTGTCTGCGAATCTTCTCCTCTTCTCTCCCTTATCTTGCCAGTTTTCAAACCCTCCCCTTTCTCTCTCAAGTCCTCCCTCTTTCGATCTCGCTCTCTCAATCCCAGTACTCCCCTCACCAATACCCCTTCCCTTTACCTCCCTGCCCACCAACGCATCACCCCCCGTCACTCTAGAAGTCGTACTGAGACACAAACATGGTCACCTTGGTGATGTATCTCCCCAGCTGGACGCGTTTCTCCAGCTCACTCATCTCCACCTCGGCCTCCAGAGTTGCGGGGCCTGGGATCGGGCTCACCAGCATCAGCTGGCCCGTCTGGCGGTCCGAGCGCTGCACTGTGAAGTGCCGGCGAGCCTGCTTTCCTCCCAGCAGAGAGAACCGCAGTGTGTCACCCATCACGCGGACCGCCGACACCCGGAACATGACGCGTGGTGCTGACAAGTTGGAGATGACAGACAGGAAGTGGTAGGAGAAGGAGTTGGGCGCCTGGGAGCACGCCTTGTTGTCCACGGGGCAGGGGTTCCGCTCACAACGCCTTGGGGAGAGGGACAGGAGGGAGGTGGCAGGAGACGGGGTGAGGGAGAGAGCATAGGTGATAATGGAGGGAAGAAAGGAGGGATGGGAGGACAGGAAAGTGGGGAAGAAAGAGAGAGGGTGAGTCTGTAATGGTGTCATTGCACTGGATAAATAAGGGCATGATTCAATTTCATGGGCTCACATAGGTGAGGTCTTGACGTAAGTCGCATTTTTGACCCGAGGGCAGTCCACACGCACGCACTGGAACCCTCCGTAGGTGTTGATGCACATTTGGTCCCGTGAACAGGTGTTCTGTCTGGTGGCACACTCATCTATGTCTAAGACCAGACAGAGACAAGGATAGTGAGTTGAGAAAGAATTTCCTCTGTATTCTCAGATTATTTTTTACCATGTATTCAGATGTTGTTTGTATGGGAAAGATGAGATGCAGGAAAAGACAAGCTAAGGGGGTGAGTGTGGGTGTGTGTGAGTGTGTGTGTGTGTGTGCATGTGTACCCTCGCTGACCTTTGCAGTTGCGTCCATCCCGGGTGACGTTGTATCCTGCTGGGCAGGTGCAGCGGTAGCCTCCAGGGGTGTTCACACAGGAGTGCAAACACAGTCGACCAGCTGGACCGTTGTGGAACAGCTCACACTCATCAATGTCTGAAACACATACAAAAATAATGATATACAATAATAATACCTGTACATAATAATAATAGTACCTGGAGCGCAATGTATGTGTGTTGTGACATTGCCATGGCACCTGTGCAGGTGGAGGTGTCTCGTCCAGAGATGGTGTACCCTGGGTCACAGGTGCAGTGGGTGGTGCCCTGAACCTGTGTACAGCGGGACGGACGGACATACGGCCAGGCTGTTGCTGCTGGCAATGTGGTGGCAGCTGCTGCAGAGGTGGAGGAGGAGCCAGCTGTGGAAGATGAGGTGTTCATCATGGTGACGAAAACTGGGGGGGGGGGACAGGGTTAGGGAGAGAGACAGAGAGAGAGAGAGAGAGAGAGAGAGAGAGAGAGAGAGAGAGAGAGAGAGAGAGAGAGAGAGAGAGAGAGAGAGAGAGAGAGAGAGAGAGAGAGAGAGAGAGAGAGAGAGAGAGAGAGAGAGAGAGAGAGAGAGAGAGAGGACAGTTAAGTAAATATTGTGTGTATGTTCGTGCTTGTGACTGAGTGTGTGTGTGAATGCATGCATACTATGTGAGAGTGAGTCTGTGTGGAGAGAGAGAGACCATAGAGACTCTTAGGCATAGTACAGGAGGCAATGAGAGGACTGTGCTCTCTGAAGACCTTCTTAAGCCCACATCATTTTGCCAACGGAAAACAGGGTGGGTTCTGAGCTGCTACCACGGTGTATTTCTTTTTTTGGTTGCCATGGATACAAGTCATTCATAATATGTTGCTCTGCTGTTGTGTCTATGTGTTTGTTTCTGTGTGATGGGATGATTGTGTACTTGTATTCTGGTATCCATGTGTGTATGTACAGAATATGCATGTGCTTTCGCGTTGGCATCTGTGTGTGTGAATATGTGTGTGTTTGTGTGTGTGTGTGTATGAGATCACAGACCTACTGTAAGTCATTCAGAGGGAGTGGAGAGGTGGGCCCTGACAGAGCCAGTAGTGTTAGTGCTGAGTATGGACGAACAGACCGCTCATGGTCAGAGTGTCGTTAACTGAACGCCCTGGTCTCCCTGTGTGGCTCCCACCTACAGCCCTGCACTGTAGCCCTGCATGCAGAAATGAAAACAAACTCTCACAGAGCCACAGAACCTAACTGGACTGGATTTAGCTGATCAACACAGAATTTAGTGCCGTGTATGCTAGCCCAACCACCCGGAACCAGAACCAATGCTCATCCCGCCAATGAGAAGAAGAACTGCCCGCCACCCAGGACCAGACCTAACCCAGCCAACCTCAGCTCAGGGATAGCTACACCTTGGTACAATGGTACCTGTATATTGGCACAGCGATTCCTTCACGTTAGCACACAGATACCTACATATTAGCGCAGAGATACCAACTTCTTAGTATAGAGATACCTACATGTTGGCACAGGGCTCTGGCAAGTAGCTCCAGCCCAGCCTTTGGTACAGGTGCAGGAGAACTGGTTGACCTCGTCCATACACGTCCCTCCATTCAGACAGGGAGAGGACTCGCACTCATTTATGTCTGAGGAAAGACAGGAGGAGGAGGGGTTGGTGGATGTAGCAGGATAAGGTGTGTGTGTGTGTGTGTGGCGGAGGGTTACCTGGTTCAGTACCATGGGCTGTGAGCAGCTTGCTGGACTCTCAGATACAACCCTTATGTAACCCTATAGGTTTGGGTGTGTGTGTACGTGTGTGTATATGCTGCTGAACCTAGCCAGCCAGAGTGAAAGGGAAGCCTCTGGTCTCACAGAGAGGCTTTGAAGTGTTATCTGTACGTTAGCGAGCCATCCTGGGCTGGCATGTCACATGTGTCACTGCCTTCAATAAAAGCACTGGAAGACCAAGAGGTACACACACAAGAAACCTGATCACAAGGCGGGTAGAAGAGCACATCTTATCTAGACAGACAAATCTCAGCAATATGAATGACGCGTCAAAAGGGAAAAAGAGAGAGAGGGAGGGGAGGAGTTCCACAAAGAGGATGGTGACAGGGAATGTGAGGAAGATGGGCAGAGCAGATACAGAGAGGAATGACCAGGGAGGGGGGAGTGTGGAAGATTGAGTTGGGGGGGTGGGCAGTGAGGAGTGAGGGACGAGTAGAACCGAAGGGACCAGGAGGAGGAGGTGAATTGGAGTAAAGGAATATAACTTAAATTGTACATTCTTGTCAAGCCAAAAATAGCCAAAAAGGTCCAAGTTCAGGTGACCGTGTGATCAGGTGATTAGGTGGTCAGGTGACGATGTAGTCAGGTGATCAGATAACTCACTTCGGCAGGTGGGCTGCTGGCCACTCCAGGTGAAGGTATCCTGACACATCCTGGTCTCTGCTCCAACCAGATCGTAGCCTGCTTCGCACAGGAAGTGGACTTCATGGCCTGGTGTCTGCACCTTGCCCAACTTCCTGCCGTTGACGGGAGCCTCCAGCTTCGGGCAGGTTCCTAGAGTGGGGGCGGGGAGACGGGTGATGACATTTTAAGGGCCAACCAATCCAAACAAAGTTGTTGTCACTGTCTAATGTAAGACGCTCACCGTTATCGGGTTTGGCGGCCTGTTTGGTGGTGGCAGCCTGCAGCAGGTTGATCTTCTTCCTCAGGGTGCGCAGACTCTGGACGTACGAAGCCTCGTGGGCAGAGAGGAGCTTCTGGACCTGCTTCAAAGAGCTCTGCATCTCCTGCCTGCTGGCACAGTCCTAGAGGGGAAGGTGTAAGAGGGATTGTTTAACATTTTAATCTTAATTATTTAATGAAGGAATGTTGAAAATGTGGAACTAATTCTTTAAGCCTTATATAAGACCAGGAAAGTAATACGTGTAAGTAAAAGATTCCTTTGTGTAGTACAATTTGTCCAGTCTTATAGACACACACAATTTTCACTGTTGCATCCAAGCAAAACATAATCAAGATTTTGTACACAGAACAAAGCATATATGAAAATATGTAGATCAGGCTTTCATGTTATTGAATCAGATCTCATTACCAGGTTATTTATCAGCTGTGTGTGGTGAGCAACACAGGGAGCTTTCATGCTGGTTTGGAAGAAGGGCTGCATGAAAGGATTCCTAAGATAGAACGAAGTGTTCTTAAGATAGATCTAATAGTTCAGTCATGTTTTAGATGTATGTGGACTGGGCAGTAATATCAGAGTCACAGAAAGCTTTACTTAGACCTGGGGGGAGGGCGGGGAGGGAGAGGACGGGGAGGAGGAAAAGAGGAATGAGGAGGAGGTGGAGGAAGAAGCGGAGGAGGAAGGTGAGGAGAAGGAGAAGCTTGGGGAGAAAGAGGAGGGGAGGTGTGGAGGTGGGGGAGGATGAGGCAGAGGAGGAGAGGGGGAGGAGGTGAAGGAGGAAAAGAGGAGAGGAGGAGAGGAGGATGGTGAGGAGATGAAGAAGTAGCAGGAGAGGAGGAGGAGGGTGAGGAGGTAAAGGATGATGGAGAGGAGGAGAAGAAGGAGGAGAAGGATGCTGAGCCCTGCCGACATGGCTGTGTCACCTCCCTAGGGGGGATTAGAGGTTTCAGAGCTGACTGTGAGCAGAGGAGCGGGTGAATGGTGAATGATTTCATTGAGTGTTGACTTTATCCCCCCTGGTGAACTGACCTACACATGAACCAAGACACACACACATGTGTATGTACATCCACACACACACACACACATCCACACAGCCACACACACTACCACTCCTCTCCTGCCTTGAAGGCAGCATGTTTTCAGGAAACGTTCTCTCTTTCTTTCATCTGTCTCTTATTCTGCTCTCTCTTTGTAATCTACATCTCCTTCTCGCTCCCTCTTTCTTCCTCTCTCCAGTCATCCGCTTTAGCCAGTGGAAAGAAAGGCCTGGAGGCAGCTTGACTGATCCTAATTACAATGCAATCTTTTATAACCGATGTGTACTTCTGGAGGGTATCTGGGATGTGTGTACATCTCTGGGAGGTGTTGCTAACCTAGCGGTGTGTAATGAAGTGGAGGGTGGCGAGGGCCGCCAGGTCAGACTGCGTAGCATAAAAAACATGCCGTGGGTAAACATTGCCTGTGTACGCAATGACTAGAGGCGCGTTCATGGGCACAGCCACTTCTCTGTTTGGCTGGAAAAAAAACATTGAGGGGTAGTGGCATGTTTTTTGTAAACTTTTTCGATGACTTTCAACTCTCTCAACCATCTATTTTCTTTATACTCTGTCCCTTTTCTTTTCTCCTCTCTCCGTATGTCGCTTTTTCACAGTATTTATTATTTTCCACCCTCCTCTGATAAGTGATTTCAGAAAGCCAATTCATGTTTTTGTTCTGCAGGAAAGAGAAGGGTAAATATTTGGAGGTCCTGTGAAAACAGCTGGCAGATTGGGGCAGGGCTGGGCTCTGGAGGGACGTCAGTCAGAGTCAGATGGAGGGAAAAGCCGCTGTTAGCAACCCCGCCATACTGCCCTCTTTCTGCCTCCCCAGGCAAAAATCCCATGTGGTTTCATTGCATGTAGTGACGCTGAACGTATCTCGGTGTTTGGCTTAACACGCCTTCAGTTTCCCCATTCACAGGCATAACGAGCTAGCCTTTGAATTAAGGAGAGTAAACGGAAGCTTGGGTCAAGGTAACAGTAACCTCAGACTCTCTGCAGCTCTCCCTCTGGTGAAACACAGAGAGGTTGTGTATTGAGCTGAAAGTGTGTGTGGCAGAAATGTGTTTCTGCGTTGAGCGTTGACCGTGATGGGTTGTTTAAGTGGAACGTGGTCTGATCCCTGGGGCGCAAGTTGTCAGGATGTGAATGGGCCTGCCAGGTAGCCACGGGTCTCTAATAAGACCTTGATGCTTCTCCCACTCAGCTCATTATCTCAAGGTTCACAGCATTGTTGACAAACAACACATGAATAATGAATCTAATTAAAACAACAAAATGTTGACTGGGGACTGAACCTGAGAAAAAAAACTGCTGGGTCAGGAGGCTTAAAAACACACACAAACGCACACTGCTGATCTGAGAAGTTTAGCAGTTCAGCATAAAACTCATGTTGGAGGTGTTGACTCATTCATAGATCAGTTCTGCATGCTGTGGACATGAATGCCAAGCGCTGACCATTGTTATCACTAGCGTGCAAAGTGCGGTCAAACCAAAGGGTGGCATTGTGAACTGGTGATGGTGAAACTACGGCAATGACAGCACAGGGTGACACTCTGGCTCTTTGACTTTAAAAAGAGACTAAAGTCACTTCAGCCAAGGAAAACGTGTCCAATGTCTCTCTCGTCCCCCAGCCTGTCAGACGCACACTGCAGCCAGAGCTGTGGACACATGACTGTCTGTGAAAGGACTCTGCAACAATCGTCTTCTCAGGCTTATTTTCTCAGCCGGAGAGTTATACAACCCCCTTTCCCTCCCCTTTTGCCAATACTTAATTTGTTTGTATGAAACATGCAACATCAGCTTTTCACAATTTCACATTGGGATTTTTTGTTGTTACAAAGTCATGAGAGATATTTCATTATAAACATTGCCATTCACAAACTTGTTCTCTCATAGCACTTGCCATAGTGAAATTGCCATGCACAAAGTGACCACTCACCTGTCCAAATGCTGAGTAAAAATGACAAAGGCACAAGACCATGATGATGACATACGAATGAATCATTTTTGAATCATGTAATCCTATTGAAAGGCGCAGAAATCTAGTCCGGACACGCTTTTGCTAGGTCGAAGAAAACTCTGCGTAGTGAATGTCTAGTGCGTAAATGCGCACATGCACCTTTGGTATTTGTGAGAAATGCTTCTCATTCATTCATATGTCGAACAAGTTGCCAAAGTGAACCTTGATGGAATGTTGGGTTTGCCCTTAACCGACCAATCAGGATACATCTTAAAAAGCTGTTGACCAAATATTTACAGGAGAATCCTGACAGGCTCATACTACCCTTTCCTTTTTTTCAATCTTTTTTTTTTTTTGGAAGGCACATGGCAAATTTCCTCTCTCATGAAAGCCGCTTAGATAAGATGTGGAATTTGTAAGCTGAAGGAAAAACAAAATATAGCCGGAAACCTGGACGGATTTACGCACTGACCAGTGGCCCACGCAGCAGGATAATACTTTTTGAGGCAGGCCAAATCTCTGCACTTTGTTCAGAATTTGACAATCATAAATGTAGAATTCCAAGTCCAACACATCATTCACCAACTGTACAATTTAACTGTAGTATGGTGTATGGCACAATGCAATTAGAATAGACCAATATAGTATATTATATTTTCACATATCTTCAACATGTTTTTAAATATTATTTTAGAGATGAAGCAGTACACATTATTTTGACCTAACACAAAGCTCATTAACAAATGTTAAAAAGAGAGAGAGAGAGAGAGAGAGAGAGAGAGAGAGAGAGAGAGAGAGAGAGAGAGAGAGAGAAAGGGAGCGGGGAAGGGGAAGGGGGGTGGGGATGGAGAGTGTTTGTGTGTGATTATGGTAGCATGGGGGTTACAGGGATTACAGTAGATACAAATTCAACAGATACAAATTCAGATGGTTCTGTCTGTAAAGTGGAGAAGTCCTGCCCTCTACAGGTCTGACTGTCTAACAGGCAGGGGTGCATGTATCTGTGAATCAACACCTGGCCTGTTTGTTCTGGAGCACTGTCATAGTAAAACACCTTTGGAGTATTAATTAATTTGAAGGGAAATCATTTCATCATCAACAATTTTACTTAAATGTAACATTTGTGTGTTCCGGGTGATTCATTTTTAAACTATATGTGAATTATTAAACCAAAAATGGAGCACCTATATTAACCTCTGTGATGTCACAGTTTAACGTGCTTCCTGTTTCACTCATAGAGATAGACCCCATCCCTTTATTACTCTTGGAATAGCTCATGTACAGTAAATCACACACACACTACTCTCTCTAATACTAAAGTGATGTCAGTGCTGATGAAGGTACATCACTGTCCTACTGCAAATATCCATGTGACTAAGAAAAAAACATTTCTCTATTGGTAGATACTAGGTTACGTTTATGGCCCAATCGTAAAATGGAGGAGACACAATGATTTGGTCAAAGGCATACTCAAAGCATAACGGGTAACTGTCTTCACCCTGTCATCTAAAAGCAGTAATATGTTTGTGATTGCAGACTACTGCATCACTGCAGGGGGTCTCAGAGTATCAAGTTTTATATATCTGAGAAGACAATGAAACCAAAGATGCTTCTAAATCCTGTCTGATCACCCTCTAATGAGAACCAGAACAGTAAAACAGACTGATGAGGATCCACACAACAATGGGTTCCCTCCAGAACCCATGTGTTTGGGTTTCACAGGGGACAGAGCCACATCTCTAAGCACATGACATGAAAACCAAGAGGTCTCTCCACCAACCTCAAAAGAAATCAAAGAACCTTGAGAAGATTTGTATTTTGGAGGGATCTGTTGGGAAGGGTGGGGGAGGTCTGTCATGTTAGACTTCAGGGATGTAAGTTTTTGACTTTAATGGAGGGTTGACGGGAGATGGTCAGGACTGACTCTGTTAAGCTCAACTACGCATCTTGGAGGAAACCTCATTTACATTACATTACATTTAGCAGACGCTCTTATCCAGAGCGACTTAGTGTAAGTACAGGGACATTCTCCCCGAGGCAAGTATGGTGAAGTGCCTTGCCCAAGGACACAAACCTCGACAATTTCAAAATATACAATGCAGCTCTCACATATTGTTGAAAGAAGGGACCATGTGGTTTTCTCATGTCTCTGTGACCATGTTAGTTTCATCAGGAAATAGGATCAGAAAGGCTGTGAACCTATCCCCAAACAACTACAACTGTTTGGGCTGTCAAATGCCCACAGAAATAGCTATTTGGTTTCCCAATTACAAGAACATAAGATTGTGTTCGGTAGCACACACACAAACACACACACACCTAATCTAATTTCTTGGAAAAACCTTCACTCGTCCTTCAAGTTCTGCCTGTGGCCTTCAGTGAAAGAGAAATATTTTCATTTTGAAAATGTGTGTTTCTGCTCCCAGGGTCTCAGTGACACTGTAGCCCTGCATACATTCATAAGGCATGTTTGGTTACGAAAATCACCAAAAACACAAAACAACAGCAATAGTATAAGCATTGATTACTTTTTTCTTTGGCATTGTATTGATCTCGCTGCTTGTGTAAAACTTAAAGTCAGCACACCACAGCCCATGTGAAAAGCATTTGTCCTACCTTCCTTATATGATTAGGATGAATGTTTTATTGCTGGAGGGTGGTTGGCATGAAACCTTTTATTTGGACTTGTTCCAAATATTCATATCAAGACCGAGACGCATGAAGAAACTTTCATCGCGGGTAAACTAATCTTTGCAGACGAAACATTCTCACATATGCATGCATGTGATTTAATACTGTGCGGTTAAATGTTGAGATGAGATTTAAAAGCCCACTCGTCCTTGCGGCTTTCCGACTGATCGTGTGTCATTTCACTGTAGTTTAGAATAGGGAGAGAGTGGACCGTGCCAGCCGTGTGTGCGCGTGAGTGGTTATGAACAGTTGCAATGCGTTGAAAACTGAGTGAATGAGCGAAACGAAGAGAGAGAGAACGAACAGGAAGAGGGAAGGAGAAGGAGCCACTTGTCCGGGAGCCACTTGTCCGGGAGAATTACTTTGGCACTGTGTATCCTTGTAGCCATGGGGTTGATAACGGGACACTGGAGCTTACTTCTGTTTGTTGTGGTAGGCCTTGCTCTCCCGACCCTGCAGTCCCACGCAAGCCATACAATCACTAAGAGAGTGGACAGCACAGAAGACTCACCCAGCGGTAAGGAAAAAGTGCCTGCGTGATTGTGGTCAGCACCGGTGCCGGTCAAGAGAAACAGCGGGGTGTCCGCATGGCACGGGCGGAGGGAACTGGGACGCGCGTTTCTTGACATAGGAAAGTTATAGTTTTACACTTGGCTGCGCGTGTTCCCTTACTAACCAAACTCACAATTTCGTTTAATGTTTAATAATTATTAATTTCACTCATCCTGATTTCACTGAACTTGATAGGCCAGGCTACGCAATGAAAGCGAGATAGAGTAACATAGAATAAATATGCACAGTACAGTAGTCAATCGGTTTATTATGTGAACAAGCTTGCACATATCTTGGTTTAGGCATATACCTATTAAATATAGGCTACTGTAAGCCTATCTATCCAGATAAACTAATATTGTTTTTTATACCTTTGACTAACGCGACCTAAAACACTGTCATCATTTGCATAGGCCCATAGTTGATATTTGACTATTAAATGTTCACCAAGATGTGAGTGTATGCACTGTATCAAACAAAATCCTACTCATGTACTCCCTTACCCCCCTTAAAGGCACTTGCATTCCGTTGCCATGGAAACTAGTGCCGGCGTAATTGCGCGCTTTTCTTTTATTCCAGGGCTCGGGGTGAAGGAGCATTTTCAGATTGTCACGCTGCACAATAGACTGCGCAGCCGGGTCAACCCCATGGCGGCCAACATGCAAAAAATGGTTTGTGTCCTCCCTTTCATGCAGCGTCCTGTGTGTGTGTGTGTGTGTGTGTGTGTGTGTGTGTGTGTGTGTGTGTGTGTGTGTGTGTGTGTGTGTGTGTGTGTGTGTGTGTGTGTGTGTGCATGTGTTTGTGTACATGTGTGAAAGAGAGTTGGGGGTGGGGGAACAATAGAGAAACAAGGATTTTTTTGTGAATTGTACTGTCGATTATTTGTTGCTAATCATATCACATAACATAACTTTCTGTGACTCTTGACTGTTACAAACACCATAGTCTTTTTGCCTAATAAATGGCCTTGGTTCATAGTTGTTTTAAGCAGCCAGGCAGTTACCAAAATGATTTTTAGAGGCAATGTACTTTACCAGAATTCCACCTACCTAACCTTGATTGTTCAACCACACATGATGCTTGCATTCTCTGTTGGTGCCATACAGACACCTCAGGTGAAATATAGACTTTACCCTCCATACACTCATTCAACAGCCTATGGACCTTTTTAATACAGTATTGCAGGTGTCAGGATATCACTCCTCACCTCTCTGTTTCCCACGACTGCTGCTGCTCGTGGACACCAAGGTTACCTGTCACACCGAGACCTACCCCTTCTCTCCCTCTCTCTCCACCTCTCCTTATCTCCCTCTTTTTCTCCTTCCTTTCCTGTCTCACTCATTCTCTCACACTCTCCATTTCTCTCTCTAACTCTTTTTCTCGCTCTCTCGTTCTCTGTTTGATTTATGAGGGGTTGTCACAGCACATTCATTGCCCCCTTGTCAAATACCTTTCAGACTCAAATTAAGGAACGTTCATAATTTATTATTTATGATTTGTAGCCTATAAGATACAGACACTGTGCCCCTTCCCCAGTAGCAAAGCTGACCCTCCAACACAGCCATGGTCCCTGAGGGGATCCCTGTTTCCCAAACTCCCAGCCCCAAACAAAGACAGAAATCCCGGCGGTGCCTCGGAGGGTATCCTCTGTCCGAATGGTGATATCCCCAACAGAGTGTAGGCTAGGCTCCTGGAGTGTGATGATGTTTACGCTGTAGGCCGGAGTCTCGTGGCTCAGACGCCCTGCTGTTCTCTTCAGGATGGCCTTCCATGCCATCTGTGGCCTGCAAGCAAACGTAAGTAATGACATCCTGCCTGAAGATCACACCAAAAAAGGTGTTTTGTCAGGATGAGGATTATGTTATAATGTACTTTCTTTCCCGGTGACACAGTTTGGTAGCAGACCAAGTTGGTAGGTTAGGCTGGGATGCAGTGTATTTGCTGATCGTCACCACGCTATAAAAAGCTCTGTTTAGTCTCTAGTCATTTTGCTGACTGGACCGTCCTGCCAGCTTGTACTCTATGTATTTTCAGCTGTAGCTTCTCTGACTCACTGGGCCTGTCTGATTCGTGTGTCACACAGTCCCACACTGAGCCAGCATGGGCGAACCACATGGAGCAGTTTCTCATGTCTCTGTCTGGCTTCAGTAGCAGGGTACGGCTCTGAACTGATGCAACATGGCATGTAGGGGGGGCGGGGTGTGTTGTTTTCCAGAATGGGACCCCCTTCTCGCCCCCCCCTGCCCTCCTCCCCTTTCCCACCCACACACATTCACACACACGTATACACCAGACACACACAACACGCACACTGGGGTGGCACATGCCGCTGATGACTTTGACTGGCAGACATCAGAGAGAGGAGGGAACAATGACCTCAAGGGGACTCAGTGTAGGGTCTTAACTAGCCTGCATCCTCACCACTCAGCTATGCTCCCCAGCACCCCCACAGACATACCACCATTCACAACCCCCACCAACACCACCCTGCGCCACCACTAGGATCCCTGGGACAGCAGAGAAGGGGAAAGGGGAAGCAATGGACTAATGGCAGGGTCTTTAAGGGGAGAGAGAGAGACCACTATCACCCCCCGTATCGTTCCTCACTCCCTCTGTCCATCCCTTCCTCTCTTTCCCCCTTCTCTCCGACAGCTGTAAGAAGAGCCTGCCCCCAGGGTTCAGCTGGTGCATGAGGCTGCATGTGCAGAAACACCCCATAATACCACACAGGGTGCTGACAGCCGTCTCTACGGCAACGCACACCGCTTACGGGGGTGCCTCCTGCTGAGCAGGGACATTCCACTGTCGTTTGACGCTTGCGAGGCGAGACAGGAGTCACTGGATTAGCCAGTGAGTGACAGTTAGCCACTCCAGGTCCAGACAAACAGAGGCCCAGGCTATCCCAGGTCCCTGTAACTGGAAACAGGGTTCTAGAGGAGGGTATGCTACCTTCTCCCTCTGGACCACCCAGCCCTTTGAGGGCCAGAAGGAGGAAGTGACTGGAGACACCGTGTAGCTGAGGGCTGCTTCTGCCTGGAGATTTGTTGGTTGATCGGGATCCATGCCTCCCTGGCAGGACCAGTCTAAAGTGTGTGTCAGGATATCACTTACTCTGTTAAACGGTAGAGACAGAACACTGAGAATGTTAATTGGAAGAGAGAGAGCGTGTATGTGGGAGTGTGTGTGTGAGAGAGAGAACGTGTGTGTGTGTACAGTATTTGTGTGTGTGTGTGTGTCTGTGTGAAAGGAAGGTTAATCTGATCCCTTCACTGTACAGACACACCTCTCACTAGACTGGAGTGATTAAAGGACCCTAGCCCGCCCATACTTTCCCACCTGAGTGCCCCTGCCCCCCCCCCCTCCCCTATTGCATGGTCCCAGAGGGGCAGACAAAGCTTTCAGCCTACCTCAGATGGCGTGAGGTCAGCAGCCCCTCTCAGGCCCCCATCCCTTCAAACCAAGGATCCTCTTTCAGACTGTAAGATCCCCTCTCTCTCCCTCCATTCTACGCCTCCCTCTGTCTGTTTGGCTGACTGGCTGGCTGGATGATTATATGACTGGCTGGGTGGATGACTATATGACTGGCTGGGTGGATGACTGGTTGTCTGGATGGAGGGTGGGACTGTATCCCCTTGGGACAACTCTTCTGTTTGTCATGGATGCAGTTCTGAACCTGTTTAACAGATGAGTGACTACAGCCAATGACCTATTGGATACTTAGGGAGAGGCAGGAAGAAAGGTCATTGTGCTACAAAATGCACTGTACATGCACACACACACACACACAGACTCACACACGCACTTGAGCACACACACTCACACACATACTAGAACTGACCAAGTCAATGAGTCACTGAGCATAAACAATACAGGAACTTTTATTAGGAGAGATACGCCTGAAAGAGGCCCCCTAAACAAAAATTGGCCTTGAGAGAGAGAGTTTGAGAGAGAGAGAGAGTTAGAGAGAGAGAGAGAGAGAGAGAGAGAGTTAGAGTAAGAGAGAGAGAGAGAGAGAGAGAGAGAGAGAGAGAGAGTTAGAAAGAGAAAGTTAGAGTAAGAGAGAGTTAGAGAGAGAGTAAGAGAGAGAGAGAAACACAGGACATAAAGTCAGCCCAGTTTATGGAGTGGAACCGTATTATACATATTTGACATGGATGTGCATGTGCCTGTGAAAGTGTGTGTGTGTACTAATGTATTTGACAAAGTGTGCATATATACATATGTGTGTGCATGCGTGCCTTCATGTGTGTGTGTGTGTGTGTGTGTGTGAGTGTGTGTGTGTGTGTGACTCACCTCCTGGTCTCTGTGCTGCAGGAGTGGAGTGAGAAGCTGTCCCTTCTTGCCAAGGAAAGGGCAGTCTCCTGCTCTACAGAGCCCTCCTCATTTGATGCTCCACCACGTCACATTGGATGGAACATCCATCAATCGGTCCACGCTGGCACCTCATTCACTGAGGTCATTAGCGCCTGGTTTGAGGAAGGGCGGGACTACATGCACCTGAGCGGCCAATGCAGAGAGAACAGCACTTGTCAACAGTACACACAGGTAAACCACGACCAACGACAAAGAGTAGAGTGTACAGTACAGAGCAGCCTATCTGCAATGTCCATTAGTTGGATGGACACACATTTCTTCTACTGGATGTGAAATGATCACATTTCTCCTGCCCCTCTCTGCCTCCTGCTCTGCCCCCTTCCTCTCGTCCTCCCCTCTCTGCCTCCTGCTCTGCCCCCTTCCTCTCTTCCTCCCCTCTCTGCCTCCTGCTCTGCCCCCTTCCTCTCGTCCTCCCCTCCCTGCCTTCCCTCTCTGCCCCCATGCCCCTAGCTGGTGTGGGCCACCTCCAGTCTTGTGGGCTGTGCCATCCAGCTGTGTCTGCAAGGAGCAGAGCGGCTCCATGTGTTTGTCTGCGCATACTCACCTGGGTAAGCCATTGTCTGTCTGTCTGTCTTTCTGCCTGACTATCTGACTGACTGACTGACAGCCTGCCTGTCTGTTTAACTCCCTTAACTGAGCTCATCTTATGCATGTTTTTCATGTTTTACTACTTTTCTGTGTGTGTGTGTGTGTGTGTGTGTGTGTGTGTGTTACTGCAGGGGAAACTGGGAGGTGAACGGCCAGATGGTGGTCCCTTACAAGGCTGGCTCCTCCTGCTCTCTCTGCACCTCTTCCATGTCTGGCTGTTTCAGACTGTGGGATCATGTAGGAGGACTGTGTGGTGAGGACACACAGATGTATTTTCAGTTAATTAGGTTTACTTGTTAAGTCAAGTCTTAAATAGATAACATGCAAAGAATGTTCCACACAGACAACAAATATTCAAGGGAATACAATAGAGATTTTGGCTTTCAGGTTTTCATTGTTGTGAAAGGTAACTAGCTGACTTTGGTGGTCATGTCAAGGGTGTTTTTTCTCACTTGTAAATTGATGTTTTTTTTTGCGTTTAGATCTACATGTGTGTATCTGTTTTCATCTGTGTGTGTGTGTGCGTCTACTTGTGTGTGTGTCTACGTGTGTGTGTTCCAGAGACCCCCAGGAACCCGTGTCGTATGAGCTGTGGTCCACACGGTCGTCTCAATGTCTCCTCCTGCCTGTGTCTCTGTAGCCCAGGCTTTACCGGACGCTTCTGCCAGGGTACCAGTCTGTGTGGGGATGTTTGTGCATGTGGCTCCTAGATTTAGTTCCACAAGGTTTGTGTGTCTGTGTTTTCTCCTCAGTTACTCAAGGTGTGTGTGTGTGTGTGTGTCTGCGTGTGTGTCAGTGCACTGCAGTGTGCAGTGTGTGCACGGCCGCTACAAGGAGGAGGAATGCTCCTGTCAGTGTGATGTGGGCTACGGAGGGGCCGAGTGTGCAGGTGAGGTATGTGTATGTGTGTGTGCATGTTTTTGTCAGCTAGATTAATCTAATATTGTGCTCAGTTCGGTGTGTCTGCTGTTTCTCATTGTAGAGAAGCTCAGCTTCCCATTCCAGCACTGTGAGGTTACAATAGACGGAGTCTGCTTCATGGTGTCCCCTGAGACAGAAACCTACTATGGAGCAAAGAGCCAGTGCCTGGTGAGACACACTCACACACACAAACATGCACACACGCACACAGACACACAAACACACAGGTGGGCGAACAAAGACATAGACACAGTGCTTTTATAGGTTGTTTCTGCTCTGGTCTTTCCCCCATGTCTCTGACTCCCTTCAGGAGCATGGCGGTGTTCTGGCCCAGATCCACCACCAGAAGGTCCAGGACATCCTGGCATTCTACCTCAGCCAGCTGGAGACCAGTAACGAGGTCACCAACCCGGACTTTGAGACCAGGAACTTCTGGATTGGTACCATAGTCCTACACAAACCTTGTCTTTAGGGTAGATTCCTGCAAAAAGGAAGGGTGAAATGTACAATTTTCATAAGTGTCCCTGTTCTCCTCTTCATACCTCATATATGGATAAATAATAAGTAGTGTGTGAGCATGAATGCGTGTGTGATTTTTTTCCCAGGTCTGACATACAAACCAGGGAAGGATTCGTTTCGCTGGGACACAGGAGAGGCAGCCACCTTCAGCAGCTTTGCCTTTGGACAGCCAGACAACCAGGGGTGAAGAGGGGGGTCGGGGGCGGAGGGAGGAATGGAGAGGGAGAGCGAAGGGAGAAGGGAGGGAAGGAGGGCAAGAGGAGACAGATGGAGGAGGGAGAAAGATAAGAGAAGAGGGAGAAAGATATGTATCTTTCTTTTTGTATAAGAATGAGGATCATTATATGAGAAGGTGCTGACACAGTGCCATGAGGTACTAGCTAAGGAATTTGGTGGCCCTTTGCAGAATGAATACATCTATACTGTCAAAGCAACACTATACTGTTGATGAGATTAATAATCCTTCCACCTGTCAAAAATATCTCCACTTCCAGATCTGACCACTAGATGTCATCCTGTTCTTCCTTCTCTTGCACCCTTGTCTCTCTCCGTCTCTCTCCGTCTCTCTCCGTCTCTCTCCCTCTCTGTCTTTCTATATCTCTCTCTGTGTTTCTCTCCATCTGGCTACAGCTTTGGCAACTGTGTGGAGCTTCAGGCATCCAGTGCCTTCAACTGGAATGACCAGCGCTGCAAAACACACAACCGATATATCTGCCAGTATGGTGAGGCTCTGGTGGGGAAGAGATCAGGTAGAGAAGGAAATCATTTTACTAACATGTGTGTGTTTGTGTGTATGTCTTTACAGCTCCGGAGCACATTGCCTTGTGGGAGGCCGGCCGGTAAAGGAGCCTCCGCTGAAGGGGTTCACAGTGGGGTCACAGGGAGGTCAAAAGCTGAAGGAAGGTCTATCTTAAACAGTACTCTTAGTTGATCATGTACATACTGGACTACCTGCACATGTGGGGGTTGTAATAAAGCAAACCCACCATTAGTTGTGGTCTCCACACAGAGCCAATCAGAAACAGGACACCTGTGGACATAAACTACTTTTGAGCCCCATAGTTCTGTTCTGTTTTGTTAGAAAGTTGTTTCATCGGCCCTTATATTTTATATTTGTCTTTGTCTATTGTTATGCATGTAATGTCACCATCCCCCAACGGTCACATCCATGCATCGAGAGCTGCATAGGCCAATTGTTGTTGCTTTCAATCTGATACAAAGTGCTTAGAAACTGAATAAAACTGCTATTATTTGTGTTTGATTATATTCATAAAATTTATTTCTGTGTTGTTGGTCCTTGTAAGTTACTGGTAGAACAAGGTTAGTCAGAAGAGTTGTATTGCTGGAGGGTTTGACTGACCACTGTAACCCTCAGATGAACTGTGGATGTACATGTTACATCCACTAGATGGCGACTATAAGCTTTTACAGATTGTAACAGGATTTGCTAGATTTTGCACATTGACTGTAGCCAAACATTATCCCAGTGATGGTCATACGAAGACAGTCTTAAGCTGTTATGAACTGACCAGCATCAGCATGTGCTGGTCTTCAATTAGTACACTTTTTCATCAGGTTCCTTCTCTGACTGCAATTTGACCTTATCACCCATGTGGTAGTGGGGGCGTGAATAGATGAATGTTTTTATAACTAATTTACATAGCATTAGAAATACAGAGGCCAGGTAATGGGAAACATAATCAACCTGGTCCAGGATGCATCTCACACTGTTCTTAGACAAAGATAGAAAGACAGAGCAGAATAAGCACACACAAGAAAATGAAAGGAAAAAGAGGAACACACAGTTAAAGAGAGAAGGATTGAGAGAAGGGATAGAGAGAGAGAGAAAAAGAGATGAGTGGAATCTGGAGGTTGGGGTGCAGGGCTGTGTGAGAGTGTGTGGGGGGGGGGGGATGGAAGACAATCACTCAGGCGTGGATGATGGCACCGCTTCGGCTTCTGTTTAATCAGATCCTCACAATGGGATTAGACCACAGCCTAATCTAGAATAAGAGCTCTAAGCAGGTCGGAAGGTGTGTACACTGGCAAGTGTGTGGGGAAGTGGCTTTGGCCTAAGCAATCAAGAGATGAGAAAAGATATAAAGGGATTAGATATTTGAGGATAATCTCTCACTTTGCATGGCCGGGTTTTAGTTGATTTGGTGGCGTTTCTGTTGGATCAGAGGGAACATCAGAAACATCCAGATATCTGGAAATGTTTACCAGGCTTAAGGGTCGGTTCATTTTCAATATCAGTTTCCTGAAGTGATCCTAGAGATCCAACCTCACTTGACCATCTGGTCTGAGAGGAGAACAAACAGTCGTATTCAGACATCAGAACTCACACCTTGGCCGGTTGTATTTACAAGTCATTCAGGTTATATTTGATTTGACAGTTGGTGGTGGTACAGCTGATGAGTGTCTTTAATTACAGTGGGTGAGAAAAATCAAACACACCCAAACATTTGACATGACTGCAAACAGCACCCATGTTTGGTTCCCTTCACCAGGGAGCTACTGAACTTTACTCTACTGAACTGTTTCTTTACAGAAACCACACCAACAAATCTATGAGGCTAACATATCTCAGCATGTACACTTCCTGTTTCTACGTCATGGTGCTTTCTCTTCCCTGTTTCTCTTCATGTTCAATAAGATTTGCTCTGGGTTCACTGTGACGTTGACCTCTGGTCCCTGACCTGTGATTCCTCACCTCTGAGGCCAGACTACCATATCCAGCTTGGGTCCTTCATGCTGAAGGAGCATGGGAACCTTATAACATTGTGTCAGGATTAACAGTCGGGCGGTATCAGTTAGAATAGTTGTGAACTTGATTCAAAATACCGTTTTAAATATTTAAATGTATCTTATCGTTTGCTTGAGACTGTCTGAGGTATCAGGTACTGCAATATTCCAGACCCAAATTGTCAAGCACAGAAGAAGCACTTAGAAGAACTGCCTTTTTTTTCAGGTTTGTAGCCCAGGCTTGTTATCTGTGGTTTGGTCTAGTGCAGAACTGAGCTCTAATGGGAGAGTGTGTTAAGATATTTATGTTCTCCAGGCTCAGTATCTTAGACAGAGTGTGAAAGCTGAAATCAGGAACACAACATGCCACTGCAAGAGGCTTTTAATTGTATACTGATCTATTATGCATGTGTTTGTGTTCAGCAAGCTTGTTTCTTCATGGTGAGTGGGTAAATCTGTCTAGAGTGCCTCTGTATCGCATTGTGTCTGTCTTCTCCCCTTCTTAATACACCCCTCACTCTCCACTTTCTCTCTCTGTCTTCCTCCCTGTTTCTGTCTCTTTTTCTCTGTATGTCTTTGGGTACAGTTTATATTAAAAAATAAACTGCGATCACCAAGATTCTATAAAAACTCTAGCTGTGGGTTTGGAATATTGCATTAAAGGTGCTACTGGAATGAAATCCCTCAAGTAGAGAGATTTCCCTCTTCAGCAGCCAACAGACCATAATGACATTTCTACGCAGGATTAATTAGGAGTATTTATAGAGATAATCCACAATCAGTTTATTTATTCATCATGCTTCAATTAAGCCTATGGCCCACGGCAACTGACAAAAGTAACTATGGCATATTCCTCTCCTCCTC
>NC_085027.1:7604478-7631011 GCF_963692335.1 Osmerus eperlanus
CCATGCGACTGACTAGAGTGGGCGAGCTCTCGTGCTGTTAGTGTGTTAGTCTGTCACCCTCTGTGTGGACAGAGGTGGCAGACCAGACAGCAGCCTGAAGACATGTCTCTATTTAGAAAAACTCTCATCCAAAATCCCTGGGCTGGAGGGGCCCACCAGAGCATTCCATCACCCAAGCTCGTGCCATTCATTGAACAGCGCTCCTGTTTCTTGAGGAAACAAACAACAACTTTGCAGCAGTCTGCTCAGGAAGGGGGGAGGGGGAATGGGGAAGAGGGGGCTGATGTCTCCAAATCTGACAGAAATAATTTTCCAGTTATCAGTTGTGGGATTTTGCCTCCATAATAACAAGCTTAAAAACCTTTTTTTTGATGGGTCTTGTGTCTGATCCGCAGCCCATGGAGATCAGAGCAGAGTCCAGCCTGCTCAATCACTGGCAGACACACACACCAGCTGCCACCATGACACAAATAAAGCTGATCACTCACTTGGCCTCTACATTAGACGGAGGCTCTGTCAAATGAGTGTTTGTCTTTCAAACTGTGTGTGTGTGTGTCAGAAAGAGAGGGGGAATGGATGTAAGTCTTCCCACCCATGGACAATTCAGAAGTCCAGCCAGTGGAGGAATGTGCTGGTGTGTTGGCTTTGTCACACTTCCACCTATTGAAACAGTAGCAGCTTCCCTCTCTGGAGGTCTGACCCTCAACTTCCTGCTGAGGAAATGAAAATCCCAGGGACGGATCACAGCTGGCCATCATCGTGTGTGTGTGTCATGTATGTGTGTGTGTGTCATGTATGTGTGTGTGTCATGTACTGTGTATGTGTGTGTGTGTGTGTGTGTGTGTGTGTGTGTGTGTGTGTGTGTGTGTGTGTGTGTGTGTGTGTGTGTGTCTTGAAAGAATTTGAAAGCACCCTAAGCAGGTTCCAAGACCAACAGTCAAACTAACACTTGATCCACTGCCGCAGATTCTACGGTACACCAGTCAAATGAAACATTGATGTTCATTCTTTCCAAAGAGAGCCCCAAGGCTCATTGGTCTGGGTGCAATAGTCGGTCCTTTAAGTGTACCGTAGTGTAATCAGTGTTTAGAGAGCTAATCTGCATGTCTGATGAAAGGAGAGGAGCCTCCTCGACAGGTGGTTCAACTACCGGACAGCGGCTTGTACTGCTCACACACACACATACACACGCATGCACACACATACGCACACACTCACACAGGAGGAAGGAAGCGAGGGAGGCCTGAAACCCCCTGATTAGGGATTGTCCAGAAGAGATTACGCTGGGCCCGGGCTCTCCTGGAGGGAGAACAGCACATCACACCCCAGCACCACTGGCTCCTGGGGAAGTTGACGTCAAGAGTCAAAGATAGCTGATGACACATTACTACCAAGCTGAATCACAACCTACATCATAACCTGGAGACACACCTAACACTACTACACCTCTAAACACTGGAAACCATCTTCCTTTTGGAAACAATATCTCCCAAATCGCATTGTATACAGAAGATTATAATAATATGATCCAGATCCACACATCTCAGCTATTTCTCAGTGAAGTAATGGAAGAGGGAGAGATTTGAGGTGTTTTGATGGGAGGTTCAAACGATTAGGGTGTTCTGATTGGAGAAGAAGGAGATCGTAACGGATTGGTGTAAATCACCATTTCATTTGTCATTAATGTGTTTGTTTCATACACAAGGCCTGAGTTGATGATGAGAAAAGCTGGTGGAGTGCACCTGAACAATAGATAAATGGAGTTTGAACATGGAGTTTCTGTACTGCAAGGAGAAGAATGCTGTGAAATATTGCAATTCTTACTAAAAGCTGTTTCAATATCATGTGGTTTCCTGGTTTCTTATGGAAAGCTGTTTTTTCTGCACGAAACACCTAGTGCTGTGATCTTCCCTCATTTGTGTGCTTGTTATTGGAGACAGTATGAAGGGCAGAATGCGGGCCTATGATGAAACCCTGAGCCAATCTGAGAGACCGGGAGGGAATATATTCTGGGTATTAACGGTTCCAACATGTGAGTCTAAGGAAGACAACATGAAAGCTTTGCCCGTGTCTGTTTTATCAAATAACTAAGTGGCTTCTTTTTTTTTTTTTTTTTTTTTTCGCCAGAAATTGCTGCCGGTGCTTTCAGCTTCACAGCTGCAGTGTGAGAAAACCACTCTTGTCACACGTTTGGTCCCAGTGCTGAAGTCTGTAATGTTGAGTTTTTATATTAGTCAGTGATTTAAATACACCAGCACAATGGATGGTTATAATGTGTTTCATCCAAGCATCTGCTGTGAGTCTCACCTGAGAGCTGACAACGAGCTGATAACAAGCTGATAATGAGCCGTCTGAGATGAACGAGGAGTGACATTGGTAAAAAGCCCCGGCTGACGTGGGCCCATTGGTGCTGTGTAGAGGCAGTCAGCCTGCTCTGCGATTCAGTCAGCCTGCTCTGCGATTCAGTGTGATCTCCACAGACAGCACCTTCACAAGTGGGGCTCAGGTCATTGATGTGGTGTAACCTCTGCCTCACCACACAGATGAGTTTACAGGCTGATGAAAGAGGGGGCAATCGTTCACTTCGGTGAAATCTGGAGGGAAGGGCGATACGTTGGATATTGGGGTATGTGCGTGTGGGTGGGGGAATGTAAAAATCACCCTTCGCAAATATCATTGCTGTCTAATCCTTTTTTAGGCGGTCGTTTCCTTGGGTGTGTGAGTGTGTGTCAGTGTGTGGTGCATAGTGTGAGTGCGTGCGTGTCTGTGCATGAGTGTGTGTACAGTGTGCATCTCTAAGCAAGTGAGAGAGAAAATAGAGGATGGGTGTGTACGCTCCCCCCCCCCCACCCCCCACTCCCATCTTACCCCAGCTAACTGCCCTGGGGCAGAATGGCACATTTCTTTTGAGATCAGTCAGTTGGGTTCTTGTACGCTGTAGCTCAAGGTTCTCTCAGAGGAGCCCAGACAGGGCTGCTCAGACACAGCTAACCAAGCATGACAGGGACCCTGCTATTTTTAAAGAGCCATCAGCTCCCCTCACTAAGGAGCCATCATCAGGCACCAGGGGAAGGGCCGGGTCGGACTCAGATCACTCAGGATTGGCAGGTTACATTACTACAAAACTGAAAGGTGATGCTCTACATAAAACCTTTGTAATAATTCTGTTGTAGGACTCTCTGATAAATTGTTCCATATGTGCCCTTTGCATGATGGGAAGAACCAGGTGGGGTTCCAAACAAACCTATTTGGTTCCAGAGTGTTATTCTTATGCTACAACAGATTTGTTTATGTCTGGGATGTAAAGTAGGGGGAGAAAATGCAATACATTCCAGGTCACAAAAAACATAGACCTCACTGGAGATCATGCCAGTGGAGACATACTGCAGGATAAAGGTTGAGTTTGAGTTAACGACAGAAACAAATTCAAACAAGAAAATCCTTATGACCAATGAACTTTTGCTGAAATGCCTTTATTGTCATCTCTCTTTCTCTTTCTCTTCCTTTCTCTCTATGTCTCTCTCTCTCTCTCTCTCTCTCTCTCTCTCTCTCTCTCTCTGGCTCTCTCTCTCATTCCTCAGTGGTATTAATAGGACTGTTCTGTCTGAGAGGCTTGACTTCTCTTTAAATCCAATCTCAATAAACTGATATACAGCGAGGGGAAGTGGCATAGGGAGGGGGGGGGGGGGTGCAGACCAGGGGCTCTGATCAAAACATACTTCCAAACTACAGTTCCAATTCCTCCTCCAATGACAAATAATAGCAGATATACACTAATGGTGGAAGGGTGGTGGTGTGGGGGCAGTGGAGAAAGCCCCTCTCATCTTCATCTCACTTACCGGCTTAGGGCAGATCTGAGTCAGATACCCCCCCTCCACACACATCCAACCCTCTCCCATCCTCCGGGATTAACTCCTTTAACCTGTTTATCATAATCTTCATCCCAGAGGTATGAATAATGAATCTGTCTGCTTTCTCTCTTTCTCTCAGTGTTTTCACTGTGCTCACCAAGGACGTGGATGCGAGAGCAGGAGATGTTCGAATGCCTTGCTCATGGTAGTCCCTCCTCTCCCCTCACATTAACTCTCTCTCTCATTCTCTCCGCCTGCCTGACTTGCTAACATGTGGTTTCTGCCTTCGCACACACTCCCCCACCCACTTCAGTGTAGTCGTACCTTGCCATGATGCACGCTCTCCTTCCTCTCGTCCCCAGCTCTCCCCCCTCCTCACCCCTGGGTTCCTCCAGCTGTGCCTAGATAGAGCCTGCTGGCCTCTCCTCTCTGATCTCTGGTCCCCTCTCTCTCTGCCACACAGGAGCTGCATGGAAGGACACCACAGAAGAAAAGGAACTGGACAATAGCAGGAAGTGGCTACGGTGGCGTAACCAGGGAAAAGGGCTGAACTCTGCTACTGGGACGTCCTGAGAACAGCACCCCTCAGGGACCACAGCAGTCAGCAGCGTGCCTGGAGAAGGACACAACACACACCAGGGGAAAGACAGACAGCACAGCTGTGTGTACGGCTCTCAGATACGGCTCCTTCTCTCTGTGTCTCAATCCTCCACTGTGGGATCTAACCCCTGGACTGAGACACATCTCATTCTGGACTTACTATCCTGACTGAACAGCTGGATAAGCTCAAGTTGAAACTTTTCCCATTTTTGGTAAGTGTTTTTATTTCCTTACCGAACTATGATTTAAATTGTTGGGTGTACAGTAGGGAACATAAATGACCTCCAACTATAATGTACAGACTAACTGTGTGATTTAGTTATGCAGTTAGTTAAATTGAATACAATTAAACAATGCAGAAGAACCTGAATCTGTGACCGACACAGTGCAGAGATAACGCCACACAGCTCTCAGAACAGGGCAGATTCTTAGCGAGGACATGATCCCCACAAGCCTTCTGTGTTAGTTCCGTTTTACTCTAATACCCTGGGCTCAGAAGGAGAAAAGAAACCAGCCGACTCAGTGAACTCCTCCATCTGCCCGTGGACTTACATGTGTTACTTTGAGTCGTAGGCTACACAATCTGATCTACACAATCTGACCTACCCACCACCTCTCTCGGACTAATAGTACCGTACACAACACACTAAACACTCACACTGTGCTGAATACTGTCGTCATGTAGTAGTTGTTTTTTGTTGTATTGTGTCAAGATATACAAAACAGTGAAGATTAAAGGATTATTAATTTTTTTGGTGAAATGTAAAAAAAATAACTACCTATAACCACCTATAACAGCATCACCTCAAAATTCAAACTGTGGTGTGTTTTTGTGTGTGTGTGTGTGTGTGTCAGTTCCGAGATGGCTCATCAGTAACAGACGGTATTTCCTAGACTAGTGACAGGCAGACAGATTGTTGAAGGCTGCTCTGTGATTAAACCTAAATTTAATCTGAACCGTGTAAACACACAAATGATCTCTATCTTGATCTCTCTCTCTCCTTCTCTCTCTCTCTATGACTCTTTTTATCTCTCTCTCTTTCTCTTGCTTACACATACACAAACACACACACATGCACACACACTGAAATGTGTAATAGCATCACAATCTCAAGGTTTAATATTTTATTTTTGTATATTACCATAACATTTCTATAAGGAACTAATAGCTAACTAGGAACTAATAGTTGACTCTTTCTATCTTTCTTTCTATCTTTCTCTTGGAGGTTTTTATGACTGAAAGTAGGTTGAGACATTACATTCATCTGTGTGTTCATGACGAAGAGACATCACCAGACTCACATTTTTGGATGTAAGACACCTGCCTCAGTGTAAGAGCAGCTGGCTAACTATCTAATTTGTCAAGTACTGGGGCTTTTCACACACACACACATACTCACACAAACAGTGAAGGATACAGAGAAGAGGGAGTCAAGAGAGAGAGAAGAGCAAGGAAAGGGAGGGTATGAGCAGAATGGCAGGAAGGGTGTGAGTCCTTACTATGGTGATGACCCATCATTAGCAATGTGGACGTATTTCCCAGAGGGCATTGTGTTTACACTTCCTGTGCCTGATGAAAGGTGTCACGTCATTGCTGGGAAAACACACCAGGCCAAAACGGAAGAAAGGGGGAACGTTTAAGAAATTCATTTTTTATTAAAAAAAATATCAAAAGGGGAAAATCGGGTGAAAAACTATTTTCATTACCAAAACACACAAAGGCTAAGGACACGAGTGTCCTTAAATATTCATGATTGTAAAATGATCATGAGCAATAAGATTTTTCTTTGTTGCCTCTGGAACTACCAGCCAACCTTTCTCTTATTCATCTAAACAAAAATAAAAACAGGACGTATGTTAATTAACAAAATTGAAAGAAAACAGGAAAACTACCATGCCATTGGCATGTGAAAGAGTTACTGATTGGTTCCCTCTGTGCAGTATATCACTGGTCACCGTGACAATAACAGAATGTGTGTAAAGGTCAGGTTAGGCCAGGCATGGTGGTCATTTGATTGGAGTATTTTTAGATGTCTTATTTTATATAAGAATATGAGATTAAGATCTTTGGGAATACTTGCCAACCCTAATCCACCTGATCTCCATATCTTCCACTAATGGCCGGCAACAATAGGAGAAGCATAATCCAGATAAAGCATGTTATCGAGGATGGTGGTGTTTCTTCATCTCACACCCATTACTCCCATGTGCCTACAACAATGTGGGTTTTCCGTGATGCCCACAATTATCCTGGGAAGGACATTTTTTGGAGTTAGAAACACAACCAGTGAGTTACAAAAATGATTAAACTGTAAACTTACTGATTGCTGATCACTGTTCTTCCAAGACTTTAGAGTTTGACTGCTTATTTCTTCATCTTCAAGTGATTATTTCTCAGCATTCAAGTGACTGTTTCTCAGCATTCGGGTGACTGTTTCCTTACCTTTGAGTGACCGCTTCTTATCCTCCGGACGACTGTTTCTCTTCCTCCACGTGTCCTATACTGTCGTCTAATCCTGTGTTCCGCAGATGATGAGGCAGCAAGCTGCCCGTGGGATGAGCGCACCAGGGCTGAGCATGGCTCTCCTGGCCCTGCTCTCCTTCTTCATCGCCAGCATGGCTGAGCTGAGGGGCGGCAAGCCAGCAGGCCCCGTTCTGCAACGCCACAAGAGAGAGTGGCTGTGGAACTCGCTCTACGTGGAGGAGGAGCGGCCGGCTCCTGTGCCGTACAAGATAGGACAGGTATGAGAAGATGTCGCCGTCTCTGTCTCCTCTCACATGGATGTATGCTCATCAGCAGAGGAATTCTGGGACAGGCAAACAAATATATTATACCGCTAGAATATATTGCTTCTATGGCAAATTCTGCAGTGTTAGCCGTGCCGTCGTTTGATCACTGTGATTAGAGATTCCCTCCTTGTTGTACTCATCAGTCGTTGTACTCATCAATTTTCTCATCATTTCTCTCTGTTATTCTTCCACCTCCAGTTGAGGTCCACCAAGGTGAATGAGAGGACACACTATGAGATAGTAGGGGAGGGGGTGGTGGGTCATAACCCACCCATCTTCATGGTGAATGAGAATGGGGACCTGTTCGTTACCAGCCAGCTGGACCGCGAACAGAAGAGCAAGTACCTCCTTCGGGCCAAGCTGCTTGATGACCGCAGCAACCTGGTGGAGCGAGAAGAGGACTTTGTGGTCTTGGTCACAGACATTAACGACAACGATCCTGTCTTCCCGCCATCGTTCAATGCATCCATCAGAGAGAGGTCACATAAAGGTAACTGAAATCATCGACATGTATACCTGACTCGTACACCTGTACAGTGGTCTGGCTAAGAACTTCCTCCTGGTGCAGACACATTCCAAAATGTCCCTCTTTGCATGTCAATCTGATTGTGATGGACACACACACATGTACACACACACACTGAGGTGAAATCCATCTACGTACATGTGCTCTGTAGGAACTAAAGTCATAACAGCCAGTGCCACTGATGCAGATGACCCAACAACGGCCAACGCAGCGCTGCGTTACACCTTGCTCCAAGGAGGGGACGTCTTTGACATCGACAGCTCCACAGGTAACAACACTGCACACCCACTCCTTAACCATTTCAGCAACCACTATTAAGATCTGTCCACTTCAGTCGCCTGTGCTGCACTGGCCCAAGGTTAAGGTTGGGTTAAGGATGACCACAATGATATCCTGCCCGTCCCAGGTCTGATAACGACCAAGTTCGAGCCCCTGGACCGTGAGCATCGCAGCCTGTACGTCCTGGTTGTCCAGGCTCAGGACACGTGGGGGAAAAAGCAGGGGGGCACGGCGACCACGTCTGTCTCTATCACCCTGACCGACATCAATGACAACATGGCATCCTTTACCAGAAGTAAGAACCCACCTTTACCAAGGAATGGTTCAATTATTATTTGTTATTTTTTTCCTGAGAACAAAATAAATAGCAGTGAATAAAAGCAATCAACAAACTAAATCAGCTCAGTAGTTTGAAGCCATCCAAACTTATCTTCACTTCCCGTCTCCCCAGAATCGTACGAGTTTAAAGTTCCTGAGAACCAGAAGCTGGATGTGAAGCTCGGCACCCTGGAGCTGGAGGACAGAGATGAGCTGCATAACAAAGACCCCATCTTCACCATTGCCGCTCCGCTCAATATCAAGTTTGACTTGGAGCGCAGTCCAAAGAAAGATGGCAACCTCATGCTGAAACAGGTACCATATTAACCACTAAGTGCTTGAGGGTGGTGTTTTTGGGACATGCATCAGTCCTCCTCACTTGCCCTTTTATGATCCTCATGTGATCCATAGGTCCTCATAGCTGAGCACCTCTCAAAAACACTGCTTAACATCTTTTAGATGAGTATCAGTTGAGTATCACTGTAGTCACTATGCACCAAAAAACATCTCCCAGAAGAGTAAGTCTCGGCTATCTAACCACTGGCTCATGGATTGATGTATTTCAGCCACTGGACTACGAGACCCAGAGC
Organism: Osmerus eperlanus; assembly: GCF_963692335.1. Classification (NCBI taxonomy): domain Eukaryota; kingdom Metazoa; phylum Chordata; class Actinopteri; order Osmeriformes; family Osmeridae; genus Osmerus; species Osmerus eperlanus. The sequence goes on from NC_085027.1 coordinate 7,613,433, forward strand.
AGCTACACGTTCTCTGTGGATGTGCGAGAGACCAACCTCCAGGAACCAGCAGACAACAAGAACTTGGCGGTGACCAAAGCACAGGTCGTCATCCAGGTTCTGGATGTGGACGAGCCCCCCCTCTTCACTAGAGACATCTACACCTTCTCCGTGAAGGAGGAGACCATGGTCACTAACATAGGAGTGGTCAAAGCCAGAGACCCTGACCGTGTTAACAAAACCATAAGGTACACACTGACTATCTACCCAAGATTATTATAGCACTCCTATCTACACAAGCCCCTGCGGTAAACCTTCATTACCTTGATTTGTATAACCAACTGCAATCAAACCAGTGGATCAGATCAAATAAAAAACTAAAAGTACTTTCAAATACTGTATCTAATACCGCTGTTACTGATGGTCCGGGTGTGATCCTCTAGTGTCCCGAGTGTGAATGTGACATGATCTCTGTGTTGTGAAGGTACTCCATCGAGGAAATAGACTGTCCAGTGGGAATCAACCCCATCACAGGACAGCTGTCTACACAAAGGAAGCTGGACCGTGAGCTAAAGGCTACCTACATGATTCAGGTCAAAGCCCAGGAGGAGCCCCAAGGTGGGACTGACACCTACATCTTCATCTGTTAAAGTCCTATTGAGTAACATCGATGTGTAGACAAACCAAACCTTTACAAATATAGAAAGAGAGTAGCGCAACTGAAAATGTATTTTAACGAAGAGTGATGGTTTGCCTTTTAGGACTGGCCTCTTTTGTGAAGGTGAACTTGCTCGTGATAGACATCAATGACAACGAGCCCGAGCTTTCTGCCGAAGATGTGTTCGTTTGTGAGAACGACATGAAGAACACGGTGAGGGGGCCATGTTCTTACAATCTCTCGCTTTGTCACCACACTGCCTAAGATTTCCTGAAGTGCCAGACTATGTCTATTCACTACCATGACGACAGCCACCTACAACAATGTTATGAAGCTAACTTTGTTCCCCCCCCCCCCCCCTCTCTCTACATTTATTGAGCAGGTTATTGGGACAATTCGAGCCACAGACAAGGATGAACAAACAGCCACATTCAGCTTCTCACTGATGGAGCCCAGCTCCAACTTTTCAGTAATTGACAACAAGGGTGAGGCAACCTACTTTCGTACATAACTCTCCATATCATACCAAGAAAAGAGAAGAGGGCAAACCAGTACAAGACGCTGGTGTACTGGGTGGGTTCCGAGGTCACAGAGTGGCTCAGGATAGTGTCTCTCGACACGGAACACTCAGCCAGTGCGCCACTCAGCTCTAAACCAATCAGACATCTGAGTAGCTCCTCACCTAGTAGGTCGGAAACCAGGACAGCGACAAATGGCGGGAAAGTATGTGAAATATTCATGCCGTACAAGCTCTTTAAAACCGACCATGGGCCCTTTTCTGCATATCTGGCGAGAGCTGGGGGGTGACCTGGCTCGGTTAAGCGAAGCTGTGTAATGAGCTGAATTCAGATTCCAGCCTGTTAAGTTGAGACAGGAACATGGCTCTCTTTAGGAGATGTGTGCATTATTACACACTGCCCTACAGGGGAATGTCATAAAGGAACGGAAGAAACACACTTAAGAAATCAGTGGGATGTGGATGTCGTGTTCATGTGACACATCTTCAAGAGGTACATCTTAAAGATGTAATTTCCAATCATTCCATATAAGGGGAGACATTCATGAGCGAGGTCTCTTAGTGTGTTCTGTCACATCCTATTCTTTCACTATTGTAACCTGCCAAATGCGATTCTCAGGATTCTCGTCATGCCTTAAGAATGTTCTTTGAGGTTCGTGGGGCAGGAAAAGTGTCGGGCCAAAGTAAGATCCCCTGACCGCCATTGTTGTTTCTCTTTCAGATAACACTGCCAACATCCTGCTAAAACACGGCAGCTTCAGTGTGGACGACCCCAGGGATTACATCCTTGAGATTGGGATTAATGATGGAGGGAGACCGGCAAAGAGCAGTGTCACTTCTCTGCCAATAAGAGTGTGTCGCTGTGACAGGAACAGGATCCACACCCAGTGTAAAGCTGCCCATCTCAAGATGGGCGTCAGCACGCCAGCTCTAATCGCCATCCTTCTCTGCATTCTCACCATCCTCGGTCAGTCCAGCAGTGTTAGCCTGGGACACTTAGTCTGGGTTAGTGTAGCCTGTGTTAGCCAAAGTCCCATAGCCTGTGTCAGTTAGCCCAGATCCCTTGACCCAGTTCAGTTTGGTCTGGGTTAGCCCATGTCACATAGCCAGGGTCAGTTAGCATCGACCTGGTTTTAGTTAGTGTATATTTAAGTTATACTGTACTGTGGGTGAAGACAGGGGGTATTATTGAGCTAATGGTAAAGTTATATCAGTGATTCTTATCGGGTCTCCAATGACAACAGACGGCATATTTCTGTCCTGTTTACAGACCAGGTTGTGTTTGTGAGAACCTTTATCTTCCACAGTGTTGATTGTATGAATAATGCACAAGTATGTAAATAACAACAGGAATAGAAGCCATTGAGCTGAATATTCACTTTGATGCGTTCTCACGGTTGCTTTCTGAGGGAGAAGGCCTTATTTGTCATATTAGATGAGCCTTGTGCCACAGATGTTAAGTGAAAAGCTGGTGAGTTGGAGCAAGGAGCTCCGGAAGCTCCGGCAGCAGTTGCTAAGCAAAGCAGATGTGTGGGAAAAACAGGAGCAGAACAGAGGATCAGATACACTGGGCTCCTTGTCAAGTACATAGAACAAAGTGGAAATGAACTTTTCAATTCTGGGACTTGTTATCATGAGGTTCCCAGAGCAGCTCACACCAGATCCATTCAACCACAGAAGTTTCTCACAGACAGATCTCATTTGCCTCATGAAAGAAATGCTATCTTCTCTTGTGGCGCTTATTAAAAACCCAGAGTGTGTCCCAGACCTAGATGCTGTCCTTCCTCTCGGTAAATCTCCTGAAGCTCCTCTGGAACTTCAGGAGCTTTTGGAACTGTTGAGGATAAAACTTCAAGATATGCCTATCTGACTGTTTGTCTCCCATCTCTCTTTCTTCCTCTGCCTCTTTTGATCTTCCCCCCTCTCCTTCTCCCCCCTTCTCTCTTCTTTATCTCCCTTTCCTTCTCTATTCCCTCCTCACTTTATCCCCCCTCTTTCCATCCCTACCACTATACCATACTACACACTATACTGTACTTCTCCCTCTTCCTCCCTCCCTCTCCCCCCTGCAGTCATAGTGATCCTGTTTGTCCTGAGGAAGCGCTACCAGAAGGAGGCATTGGTGAGCATGGGGAAGAATGCAGAGATCCACGAGCAGCTAGTGACCTACGACGAGGAGGGCGGCGGGGAGATGGACACCAACGGCTATGACGTGTCAATCTTGACCTCGGCCCGCCATGACGGCAGCATGATGTGCCAGGGCCCCTCCCTCTACGCCATGGTCCAGCGGCCCCCCGCTTGCAAGGGCGACATGGCGGTGATGATTGAGGTGAAGAAGGACGAGGCGGACCATGACCGGGATGGCATCCCCTATGACACGCTGCACATCTACGGCTATGAAGGCCCAGAGTCCCTGGCCGGGAGCCTCAGCTCACTGGACAACTCCTCCACCAGCTCCAACCTGGACTATGATTTCCTCCAGGACTGGGGTCCACGCTTCAGACCCCTGGCCGAGCTGTATGGGGTGGATGGGCCAGACACATACAGCCCCTATTGATAATCCTAACACAGACCCCGACCCTGACCCCTGAAGCCTGAACCATGACACCCACTCTACTCTTGTTGATGCCAACACTGAGCGAAAGAACCAACAGGCTAAAAACCCAGTGGCCTACTCCCTCTCTCTCTCTTCCTCTCCCAGTCTATCTCTCACTCTCTCAATCCATCCCTTACTCTTTCCATCCCTCCCACCTTTTCTAATACTTACTTTCTTGTTGCTGTTGAACAAGCCGTTTTCTTTTTTGTTCTCTCTGCATACAGTCAGTCCTCTACTTATATCATCTTTGACACTTGCCTTGAACTTAAAGCCTGTACATTTTATAACTTTGATATCTTTTTATTACAAAGTGTTTGTTGAGGGAAAAAAAATATGACATTTTTCAAGACAAATCAACCATGAAACAATGTCTTGCGGACAGAACGGAGCTATGATACAGAACAGTCACAAGGCATCAAAGACAACAGTTGTAATATTTGAATCACAGCAATGAGGGATTTTAATTGATGACTGTATCATTTAAAATGGTATCTGGTTCATCCTCGCGCATAGAAGGAGGGACATTTAAAAAAACTGGGTGTTGTTCTTTTTTCTTTGGGTTGACTGAACCACTATAATGTGAACCATAAGTAATTAATGAGTCAGTGAGCGAGTCAAGTTGTTTCGAATCACCCTCACAAAAATGACTCCAGGCTGTCAACAGTAGCAGTGCCCAGGGACACAGTAGCAGGAAGCACTGATTACCAAGCTGACAGAATAAAACTCTAGCCCGAGTTTATTTGATTGGACTCCCCAGCCTATTGTCGATCTTTCAACCCTGAGTCTTTCAGGCCCGGTGGTTCACACATCTCAGCCAACTCAGGAAACGACTAGAAGAAGAGTAGAACACAGAGGACAATGGTGGGCTCTGAACAGCTTTAACCTGTTGTTCTTTCAACCTTCCATCTTCCTTTCTGTGGAGCAGGGTTTCAGAATTTGACGTTGTGTTTTCGATCACACATCCTAGGTTTTTTAGTTGGGTATTAAGTTGCCATTTAGCTGTTGACATCACTGTCCTGCTACAGTGACGCAGTAGGGAGAGGTTTACACCCAAAATGTTATTGTATCTCTTGATTTGATTTCTGAAATGTTTTTTCTTCTTTTTTAGTTTTGTTTGGTCAGTTTGTGTGTTTTTTTTTTGTTTTTTTTCCCCATTTTGTTTCAGTTAAACCCCACTGCCAGCTGGGTACCCCATTTATAACAATGGATACAATACATGGAAGCCATGTTGGCAGTATGCTGTTGGGATATAGCTCTCTGTCCAGCCCTCTCACCCGCCCTTCGAAATCACCTAAACACAACTCTGGAATGAGCTTCCTGTGATAGAGGAAGTCAGCTTCCTGTCTGCTTATCTATTAAGTAAAGCAACACATTGCAGTTCACATCCTGTTTTCCTGGTCTGAGGAAAACCTTGGGAGAGGGACACAACAGATGCAGAACAATGTCCTGGCCTTTTAACCATCAGGCCTCATTTCGGTTGTCTCATTCACTGTTGACCACTGGCAAAGATCTGGACAGTCTTCCCTCGAACCCAATCTACTCTCAACTGTATCCCATTCCACCCTCACTCTTTATCCCATTCCACCCTCACTCTTTATCCCATTCCACCCTCACTCTGTATCCCATTCCACCCTCACTCTGTATCCCATTCCACCCTCACTCTGTATCCCATTCCACCCTCACTCTTTATCCCATTCCACCCTCACCCTTATCCAGACTATCTTTATCCCGTTTATCCTCATCTTCTAAAGTAGCAGTATATACTATAAAAAGATCTTATGTCATATTTGTATTGTGTTCCACCACAGTACTTTTTGGGAATAATGGTTAAATTGTGTGGTAATGGTGCTTTGTAGTGTATGTCAGCATGTGTTGAAAACATTTTGGATTTCAAAGGAGATTGCATCAAGACAATGTCCTGTGATCTTGAGATGTGTTGTAATAGTCTGGACACTGTACATACTGGACTGGAGCCATGTGCCTCGGAGCTGGCCTCACTATCCTCAGGCCTGTGGCTCAGTACTGGTTCACTCTGCTGTCTGAACCCTTTCTATAACTAAATGGTTGTGTAGCAGAGAAGAGCTAGTACAAGAGTACAAGTGTTGTGTTTGGGTTTATGTACTGTGTGAGTTTTGTGTGAATGGAAAAGCCTACATACTGTACACACCTGTTGGTACCAGTACAGGACACATTAGAACAGATTGAGAAACACAATGCATTTCCTTTTTGTGTATATATACTTTAAATGAGCTAAATGATGTGCCTTGAATTTATATATGGTTTGTATTATGTAAAACAACTGCTTTTCTTACTTAATAGTTTTGTATATGTTGAATAAACGGAGCACAGAGACGATGGTTATGACAGATCCTCTATGGGGAAACTAACATGTCAAATGTTACTTATTGAGACGGGTGTACAGCGTGTGGGAAATGACCGGAAGGATCATGGAAAGCTTCTACGTTGATAGTCAACCGACAAGAGGCCTTCCCTCCTCTCAGCTGCTCTTGAACTCTAACCCTCAACCTTAAACCCTTGCCCTATCACCTAATTTTCAACTCAACTACACACTGTTGTTTTTGTCAACAAGGCATGGGACATGGGACCAACTGGATCATTTAAAATACATGATTATTGAATAGTGTCAGATGGCTGGTGTAGTTACACCAAATGAACACTAGATGACAGTGTTGCTTTAAATGTTACTATCACCTAGTATGTATTATATGAATAACCAAAATGTATGCTTACCAAATAGTATGTATGAAACTCACAAATAGAAAACTGCTCTGACCTGTTACTGAGCAATACAAACAATATTTAGTTTTTAAACCTGCATGTTATGATTCGCAAAAGTAAATACTTACAAATATAAACCTAACAGCAGAGTCATGGCCATCATGGGAACAATGATGAGACCTTTCTTCAGGATGGAAATACACAACAAACCAGACAGTGATAAACACTCTCTTTTCCTGGTCCCTACATACTGGTCTTCTCTGTCTGCCCTTCACTCTGTAAACAAACACAAACAAACACAATCAGACACAGTCAAACACTCACACATAAACACAAAGCACAGGAATCTCCCTATTGACAAGCATATGGTGCTAGGCCCTGCTTTGACCAGCATTAGAAAACACACACACATGCTCAGACATATGTTTGAAAATATTTTCCTCCTCTCCTCTCCCTGCCCCTTCTCTCATCTCTTCTGCCCTGTGGATCTTACACACCTCCCACACACCTGACCAGGAATCGATCCTTGCTGATCTCTACAGGGGAGATTGGATGCAGTGACACAGCAAAATGACAACTGAAGGTCAGGCACCTTCCTTTGCTACTGCAACTGTTCTGACAAGGAAAAATAATTTACGTTTGAAAATCCTGAAAAGGGTCTATAACATGGAAAAAATGACTATTTGGTTTCTATGTAGCACTTGTTTTGTCAGCTGTATTGCACTCACTGTTGAATATCTATACATCACTGCCTTCCTACAGATCATTTTTGCATGACAATCCAACATCCTGGAATAACTTAGCTAGAAGGCTAAAGTGCATTTCAAAATTAGATATTGGGTAGTAGTGTTATATAAGACTATATCTGACTCCCTCTTCTCTGTATCCTTCACTCTCTCTCTCTCTCTCTCTCTCTCTCTCTCTCTCTCTCTCTCTCTCTCTCTCTCTCTCTCTCTCTCTCTCTCTCTCTCTTCTGTCCATATCCCAATCTCGTACATTCCTCTCTCTCCCCCTTTCATTTTTTTCACTCCCTCTTACTCTGTCCTCCTCTGCTCTCTCCTTCACTCTCCTTCACCCTAATCTTTTCCTCCGCTCTCTCCTCTCTGTATCGCACCCCCCCCTCCTCTTCCTGTGGCTCTGTTGCTCTCCTCTCACTCTCTTCCCCGCTCGACTCAGTATCTTCCAGCTCACTGCCCTCAGAGTACTCTCAGATGGCCTTCTGGTGTTCAGCCTCCTCTTCACTTAGACACACACACATACACCATTGGTCACTCAGTTCCACACTCAAGTTATAGGTTAAGTGGTGTGTGTGTGTGTGTTTCAACCTGACCTTCTCATGTTTTTCAACACATGCTCCACATCAGCATCAGGAGCTCAATAGGAAGGAGCAGTGGGGAGGGGGGGGGGGGGGCGGGACAGTGACATGGCTGGCAGCCGTGGAGGTGTCCCTCCCTGACCAGATGGCCTGTCCTTGGAGCCTCCAACGCCCCAGTCTTCAGCCAGTCCATCAGTCCAAGTTAATAGCACAACGGCTGAGAGGCAACGACAGTGAATGACGTTTCATTCTCTCCTCTCTCGGCTTCGTCTGTTAACATGACTCAGCAAGGCCTCTGCCAGTTCAGGGCTCATAACCAAGTCATACGATGGCGGAATTGCAGTAAAAACCCTTAATTTTTCCAGTAAACTCTCCAAGTCAGCTGTATAGAGAAAGTGGTCGGAAAGGACATCTCTCTTCTCAATGGTCACCATATGCAAAAACGTTGTCTTTGAATAGTACAGCCTAACCTCAGCTAACTGCCAAGCTGCCAATACTGACCAGGGAGTTTGCTGTATGACTACAGCAGGCTGGATGTTATTTTCTTCTCACAGCCCACAGTCCCTGGTTGAGGACAGAATATTGATCCTAACCGATTGACTGCCTTATGTATTGATTACAGTTCTGAGACAGGTCTCCCTCCCATAGCATCCACAACCACAACCACCCACACAACATCACCGTCTGTCAACATCCACCCATGCTGCCTATCAAGCTGCAATGATACAAAACATATTTCAGTCTTGCAGCTGACATGGAGTTCGACGCTTAAAGTCTTGAAGAGGGCACTAATACAACTGCTACTGCAAACCTGTGAAATGACACCATTGGAACGTCCACATCGCCCGTAGATGTCGCCAAACCCTTTCATCCATTCTGATCCATCTCATACACACGACACACCTATCATTAATCTTTGTTAGCGCTAAAGCCTGTAGCGTGGAAATGCCTGTTTATATTGCCTAGAATTATAGGCTATTCATCGGTGTTTTGTAAATATCATGCATGATTGTTCTTTAGAAAACGGTTTCGCTTTTAAGAGATTTTTTCTCCGTTGGATTCTCTGAGGGGAGACGCAACCCACGTGCCAACCCGTGCCGCTTCAGTAAACAAACCGCCGCGCTGTTGCCCAGAGTCACACAAATGCAACACAGTAACAGTGTATGTGCTACAGAGCAGACTCAGATCAAAGCACAAGAACGGCCAGTTTAACCCAAAAGGGTGTATTTCCACTGCCCCGACGGCAACTTGACTGTTGTCATGACCAAAAGCGCAGCGAAATGCAGATATCTGCCGACCCGCAGAGGGGAAAACATTTACCAGGAGACGGAGAAATGATTTTACAAGTGCCTTGATAGTAAATGTTAAATGCAATCTATAGAGCATCAGATTGTGACCACTCTAGGAACGTATCAGGCATAGTTTTAACGGGTTATTCTCTCGCTAATCTGTGGAGGTGGGCCGTGCCCCCAGTCGACTGCGCGTGTTTAGTCGGGATTTCACTGAGGTCAGGATCGGTTGATGCTGCGGACATATACGGCTACATCTTAGCATATTTAACAAGATGAACGAGTTGTTTTCGTTACTAATTGAGTTTCACCATCTCTCTTTTCGGCTCTCATAGCTATTTAAGGGACAGGGACGCCAGCCTAGCGTGGGATTTCATTTCTTCTGCGGGTACGTAGCCTAGGCTATAGTCTCTCTACCTCTCTCTCTCTCTATCTCTCTCCCGTAACAGTCTACTCCTCAATGTTGGTTACCAGTTGATGTTTGCTCCAATTCTGTTGTTGCATGTCGAGGAAAGAAACAAGTAGATTGCTGGACACATTAATTGTAGCCTATAGATTGTAAAATATCTTATGAGGAATATCTTTGTGAAAAATATACTTCTGTGGCCTGTAACAGGCCTTTGGGTAGAAAGTTAATACACTTTTAATTGATAGCCTACATGCTGCTACAATGATCACTAGATGATATGAGAGTTTGGTTCTCCTCTAAGGAATACCATAACTGACTTACGCAGGGGCAAATTGTGTTGTCACTGAGGGCTAGTCAAGATTGATGAGCGTGGTGAAGGCTCTCGGTCCAGGCTACAAATAGTATTGTGTTTTGGCTGTAGGCATGATTTATTTATTATGTATCCTTCATCTACACGAGGGACATCTTTGGAGACCAAAGATTCACAAAAGAGCTCTGTGACTGTGTGGTTTGTAGTTTTAGGTTATGTACTTGGTAGCTCACACCTGCCCAGGGCTCTGCATCTCTCTATATTCTGGACAAACGGTTCCCCTCCCTCAAATTCATGAGAGAGGAGAGGGAGAATTGGGAGTCAGGTGGCTGAGCGGTTAGGGAGTCGGGATAGTAATCTGAAGGTTACCGGTTCGAATCCCGGCTGTGCCAAATGACGTTGTGTCCTTGGGCAAGGCATTTCACCCTACTTGCCTCGGGGGGAATGTCCCTGTACTTACTGTAAGTCGCTCTGGATAAGAGCGTCTGCTAAATGACTAAATGTAAATGTAACTGAGAGGATGGCGGAGTTAGAGAGGACTCTACATTGGGGACAACACTACACTGTCATGTGCTCCGTCCTCTATGACGTGTCACCCTGAAAATGGAACAGAACTCCAGTGTTCTAACGTCTGTTATTGCTGTCGAACTGGCTCCCATGTCCCCCACTAGACAACTGATGCCAAGTCAGGACTTGTACAATGTGATCAATATCTATCTCTTTCTTTCTTTCTAGTCCAGATTATTCTTCTTCTTGCAGCTTCTCGGCACTTCCTGTACCTCTGTTGCCTCCACTTCCTCCTTCGCCAAATCCGCTCCGGCATTTGATGAAGCATAGCATCAAACAGAAAGCCATTGAACAACACAAAAACTGTTTATTAACATATTGAAGTTGAGCTCATTTATGTGCACCATTAAAATGTGACAGGCCTGATAGAAGTTATTGAGAAGATAAGAGAGAGTGTCAAGGTCAATGTGTCATTATTGATCAGTACGCTGTAGTCATGTACCGGAAAGACCTCTGAACACAGGCTGTGTTTGAATGTCCCCGTGACTGCTCACACACACACTCACACACACAAACACACACAAACACACACACACACACACTCACACACACAAACACACACACACCTCTGGGGCTTTATAAACAACTGAGGGGCTGTCACTCACATCACTCTTCTCCCTCATCTCATTTGCTTTCCTTTCCTCTGCTCGCCTCCTCTTCTCATCTCTCTCCCCCCCCCCCCCCCCCACTCCAGCAGCTGTGGACGTCGTCGCTCGGCTCGGCAGAGACATCCAGCTCAGCTTCTGATACTGTCTGGTTAACAGGTTGAGATGTTGCTGTAGGTACAGACAAAGGGAGTACATGCTAATGAAATTGATCTGCTCAGGTAAGACAAGACATCAACATTTTCTTGTTTACTGTGTTGTTTATTGTGTTGTTAAGAAGTTTTAAATTTGTTGGATTTTTTTCCCCTTTAAACAGTGAATGTGGTGTTCTTGAATGTGATGTTTCTACTGCTGTGTTGCCAGTTTTGACTGCTGTGTTTATGTAAGATATTTATAACTGATTCAAACAGCCAACCCTTTTTTAGCTTTATTCCAATAAATGGTATTGCATAAGTAACTGCCCACATATGAAATCAAAAGTACTGTAAAAGTTCTACAAAGGGGCATTGTGGACACCTCACAGATTCAACAGTGAAGGGGTTGTTGTTGGTAAACACAGCAATGTACCTGGGGGGTATTTCAGAAAGAAGGTTATGCAACATAACCGGTTAAGTAAACCCACCAGCTGATTCACAATGTTGCAGCAACCTACTGGAAATGTTGCTGCAACATTGTGAATCAGCTGGTGGGTTAACTTACCCGGTTATGTTGCATAACCTGCTTTCTGAAATACCCCCCTGGATGGCTAGGTGAGCCAGGTACTTTCTCCCCTGAGGCAGTCTAACCAGGTTTAGACCCTCTAATGAGAGCTATGAATGGAACAGAGGTGGAAACACTTCTGTGTCCTTCTGCTAACACAAAAAGACATCCTCAGCCTCAGGTGTAACCTGGCCATATCTGTCCCATCTCCATGGTGGATAACGGATCTTATTGGTTAAGTGGTGGAGCGAAGCAGCCCTAGTCTGAACAGCTTGCCCCCAGACACAGAGCTAGTTCTAACCCATATAAATGCAGTCTAAAATTTCTCGAAACTGTTTGCCAAAGCAGAACATTGTCACCCGTAACAAACACCGATGGAAACGGGTTATGGCAGTCGCGATGGAACCCGAGGGAGTACACATGGTCCCTGGCATTCTCCCCAGGCTCTGTCACAGATCAGAATGCTGCGTGCAGAGAGGCGTGGTCGCCAGCATCACCCCAGAGCTCAGACCTGTTGACCAAGGTCCCTTATACGAGCTCCTGTGTCTACCAACTGTGTCAGGCTCATGTTAAAAGGCTGCTGTTCAAATCTATAGCGGCTGAAGTCTGTGTAGAGGCTGTGTGCTCCGTTAGCTACAAAGGTGTCTCTGAGTATCACTAGGTTCACATAATCATACTCGGCCATGTCAGCCTCTCATCTATAATTCACCAGCCCTCCTTCTCCTCCACACCTGAAATGTCACCAGCACCCCAGGCTGTAGACAGCTTGTCATTTGACACACACACACACACACACAGAGAGAGACATAGACATTCACTCAGAAATCAACAGCATTAACTTTAGCAGTGTGCCACACAGCTGTGAATAGTGTGCATGGAGACCCAGTGTATATTATCTGCAACCCAGCTCTGCTGGACGAGTGGGGACGCTGCTTTGTGTTGTTGGCCGAGACAGCTGTCTCTGTGTGAGGAGCAGATAGCTGTGTGAGAGGCAGCTTGTTCTGTGTTAGAGGCAGCTAGCGAACTTAGAGGCAACTAACTGTATGAGAGGCAGTTAGCTGTGTTAGAGGCAGTTAGATGTGTGTGAGAGGAAGCTAGCTGTGTAAGAGGCAGATAACTGTGTGAGAGGCAGTTAGTTATGTAAGAGGCAGTTAGCTGTAGAAGAGGCAGTTAGCTATGTGAGAGGCAGCTATCTGTGTGTGAGAGACAGTTAACGAGCATCTCCCCTGTTGCCTCAGGACACATACCTTTCTGTCTCCCCATGCACGCCAAAGACAGATCTCGTTTAACAAATTCCATTCTTCTCCTATTCATGCTAATTATCAATCATGTGGTGCAATAAGTTGCTTCATTATGAGTATCCTATCCTTCATTATTTCAAAAATTCTGATGGATAGACTGATGTACAGTACTGATACACTGAGCTATTATACTGAAAAGGCTGGAGATGCTGGAGATCTTGCTTTCATATTAGTTGTTACCCTGTATACCCTGGTGTACTTTTGTAGTTTACCCTGGAGCGCCATAGAAGCTGGCCCATAGTAGAGGCTGGTCTGTGGGACTTCTCTGTAAAGATTGGTGTGTAGTAGAGGCTGGTGCCCCACCCTCAAAACCCCCTACCAGGAAAGCTGCTAAGCTTATTAATAATAGAGGCAGGAACGGTGAGAGGTCGGCTAATTGGCTGCTGTGTTTCCATGGTGTCACTTCTTTTCTCCTCACACTCCCCCCCCCCCCTCCAACACCTGGGCTCGTCCCTGGTGTTCACCCTCACCAGAAGGTAATCTTCCATGGGTTTACCCAAAACACCAAACACATTCCACTGTTCATGTCATGATTGTGGAGAGGTAATAGAGGTGGGAGAAGAGATCTCTGGTGTTTACTTTGTCAACACATGTTTCATTGGTAACTCACTATCACACCGTGCCATTATCCGCCATCACATTATCAAGTTTAACACATTACGATGAAAGCATCACATTGCTTAATAACTGTCAAAAAACGTAGCATTTTATATCAACACATCTGTAAGCACGTCACATAACCTGCCCGTGGTGAGTCTAGCTTTCCCTCCCTTTAAGCAGCTTTCAGCCCTACCACTGTCCTTGCATCTCTAGGCGTGATTGTTCTTCTCTGAGCAGATGAGATCCTGGGCCAGAATCCCACCTCGGGAGTGGCTCTGTTCCGGCCCAGTGCCCAGGATCCATCAGCAGCCCATTACCGGGATCCCTTCATCCCTCACACACAAACCCATATTTTTATGCGTTATGAAAATGTCAGAAAAATTCATATTTCAGTTCAGCCCCCCTTCCCCTGCCCACCCCCATATGACCATCTATATGCATATCAGGTGTGTGTGTACCCAGTAGGGGGTAGTGGGCGGGGGGTGCTTCAGTCTGTGTTTGTGTGTAGAGGGGGGGGGGGGGGGTTGTAGAAAGCCTGTGTGTGTATAGGGGGGTGATGTTTGTATCAAGGGGGGATGTGTGTAAAGAGGTGTGTAGAGAGAGATATGTGTAGAAAGGTGTGTGTGTGTGTACATGTGTGTGTGCGCCAGTGAGAAGCCATCCCAATGAGAGCCATTGCAGGAGGGCAGATCACAGCAGCAGATGTCGGGTGAATCTCATCCAGCCAACCTGGAGACAGAGAGCTGTTTGCTTAGCAATTAGCGACCAACGCTTTTTAATAGGATCTATTAATTGCCATGGCAAACTGCTGTGGAGCGGGGGGGGGGGGGGGGTGATGAAGGCAGGGGACAGGGAGGTAGATTGGAGAAGGGAGAATGACCTTGACAAGTCCCTTCGTTCAAATCAAGAAGATATGGTTGCATAACACAGAATGTGATGTGCTGTTTATTTGCGTCTGTTGCTTCCTATGTCTGTCAGATACAGCCTGCTCTAACAACCTGGTTTTAACAAACTGGTCGTCCAGACCTCAGATGACGTGTGGCAACATGCCCCCAGCATGCCATTTTCATGTAATGTTCTTCCTGGTTCTCAAGACTCCGGTACCCCCCCTCCTATTGAGGAACTGCCTCAGAGGTGAGGTTGCCGTGGCAGAGCTCAGTAGGGGGCCTGATCACACAAAAAAATTATTCATTCTGCCCTAAGGCTCTCAGCAAGCCAATCAACGCCACCTCTTCACAGGGAACAAACCAATCACAGCTCATTTCCGGCCTGCCATCAACAAGACCTCCAGGGGAAGTTCAGACATGTTTAATATCCGTATGGTTAGGTCCAGATGGGCAATCATCCCCAGCCCAGAGCAGCGGATCAGGGGCTCAGGCCTGGACTAGTAACTGATCTCTGGATGATGGTCTGTCCAGGCCAGTAAATCATCTCTCCATTATGATGTTGACAGGGGGATTTTCCACTCTGTCCTGCAGCCTTGCTGTCGTCCTGGCTGGAGCGAACGGTGTGTCCACATCACACTGCAGCCAGACAGAGCAGCAGAGGAGACCTGCTGCATCTCCAATGTGAGGCCTGGTGGTGGGTGTGCAGTAGGAGCTGGCTTTGGCATCGCCGGCTAGAAATAAACATCCGTGATGGTATGACATCATCTGTTGACCACAGCAAAGCAAGAGGCTGTCAGTGAAATATGGGACAGCAGCATAATAATGATAATCATAATGGGTGCTCCAGGAGGAGCTAGGCCCGCATGCAGACAGGCAGATTACAGGCTGGCTGACCCACTTGTTCTTCCCCAACACAGAGGGGGACCCACATCCACTCCCCTCCTTCATACAGGCACTGGTCCTGTTTCTAGTGCCACAGTAGAGTGCTGTAGAAGAGGAGTTAGTAGTAACCATGGGAACACTATTCAAGTAGGGTTCTCCTCTTTCCAAACCCCCCCCCCCC
The DNA here is from genome assembly GCF_963692335.1 of Osmerus eperlanus. Taxonomy (NCBI): domain Eukaryota; kingdom Metazoa; phylum Chordata; class Actinopteri; order Osmeriformes; family Osmeridae; genus Osmerus; species Osmerus eperlanus. Next base: position 7,628,967 of record NC_085027.1, read on the forward strand.
ACTACTCCTTTCCCCATTTCTCTTCCTTGCCCCGCTCCTTCTCCATCTCTTCCCCCCTCCTCCCTTCTTCTCCCATCTTTCTCTCCACATTCTGCTCTTTTTTCCCCCAGTCCTCTTCCTCTCCGCCGCTCGGCCGCTTATTGGCCCTGACTGGCTAGTGGCGACCTCAGCCTCAGCTGCAGGATCAGACATGACGTTTGTTCAATATAGGAAGCTGCTTCACACACCGCGCCGGACGCTGTACAGGCAACACTCCCTTAGAAACAAGACTGACTTGTCTGAATGAGAGAGGAAGGACTGTTCTCTGTGCCTCTAATAGGGACAGACAGCTGCCACAGCAGCTCCCGTCCCCGGGACAGAGGGGTTGGTCCCAGGACTCCCTAACACTCCACTGAGCCATCGAATACAGGACAGGCTCAGGACATGCCAGAGTGGTTTGTATCTGAGATCGATTCCTGCTCGGCCAAGCACACTCTGACTTACATTAACAGAATGGATTGTGAGGAAGGCATTTATGTGTTTCCGTCGCAAGGCCTGTCTCTCTGTCCATCATTTTGAGAAAGAGAGAGAGAGATAGTGTGTAGCATTGGACAGTGAGCACCAGGGAAGGAATGTGGGCTAATTATTATGGTATATCTGTGGCAGCGATAAGTGGAATGACTCCTGTGGGAAAAAGAGAGAGAAGAAGGTGGGTGGGTGAATAGAATGAGACGCTGGAGAGCGTATTATTGCGGTATTGATAGGTTTTTGTAGCAGTGTTGATGTGGAGATGGACTCCAGAGGAAGGTGCTCTGTTCTGACAGAGGGAGACTGAGAAGCCACAAGCCAGTGCTGTCAGATCTAGCTCTGGAACACGGACATCATGATGACAACCACAGCACAAATTGAGAGGAGAGAGAGGTAGAGACCGGGGAGGGAGAGGGGGAGGTGAATCGAGGTGGAGAGAGGAGTGGTTACGAGACGTTAAAGAGAGGAGTGAGGAGACCAAAAAAGAAGAAAAAAAGATGAAGGGAAAAAGGCATGGGGAGACTGAGAAAGAGGAGACTGAGAGAAAGAAGATGAAGAGAGATGAAGAGAAAATGAGGAAAAGATGAAGAGACAGAGATGGAGAGAAAGAAAGAAAGAAAGAAAGAAAGAAAGGAGGAGGCTGAGCTCTGCAGAGGACAGGACTTAGACTGATGAAGGGTGCACTGTTGCGTAACCATGACGCCCTGGCCCTGCGGGATTCCAGGAGGCAGACAGAGGCTCCAGCTGCTCTTAGAAAGAGGTCCCCGCAAGGACAGGGCAAGGGTTAGGGCTAGGTCTGCAGTTAGGGCTAGGTTTGGGACAGGGCAGTGGCTAGGACCTGTGCTAGACGGGTTGAGGTTAGGTCCTACACGTGTGTGGGTGTGTTGTCCTACACGTGTGTGTGTGTGTATGTGTGTGTGAACCTTAAACAGCTGGGGGACCAGGGGCATGCATGCTTCACTGGTTGCAGCTCTGGACCAGATCCTCCAAGGGCTGCCAGATCCTCATGTGTGTGTGTGTGTGCGCGTGTGTGCATATGTTTGTGTGTGTATGGGTTGTTTGTTTTATGTAAGTTGTACTCCATTGAAAAAGAAAACCATGTGCAACCAGGTGTGGCTCAGTGACAAAGAGCAAAAAAATACTTTAAACTGTGTGTGTGTGTACTCTAGTATCAGCAGTATTTATATGAGTGGAGATTTAATGGATGTTTGCCCAGGCCTGTGATGTCTGTTCTGTGTTAAGTGTTAAGTGTGATATGCGGTGAGTATATTAAGTGTGGTGTTATGTTCCGTAAGAGTATAAATTGTGTGATATGCTTAATTTATACTTGTCTTGAATTAAACATATACATGGCTGTGCAATTTTCTCTTGGCACACCACCCACCACACTGTACCCCCCCTCCCCCAAACACTTAGGATTACAAAATAAACAGTAATTATCTTCAACCCAAATATGCTGTTTCCTCGATTATGAGTGGGAGGGTCCACTCCTGTGCTGAATGGTGACTGATTTGACTAATCATTTAGGCCACCGCCTC